>NW_006300032.1:3849411-3931620 GCF_000327345.1 Myotis davidii | reverse complement strand
TCTTTTTTTTTTAGTTTTATTCATTTCAAACGGGCCGGATCCGGCCTGTGGGCCATAGTTTGCCCACAGCTGACCTAGACAATAGGGTGGTGAAGGCCTGGGGCGGGGAGAAAGGGTGGGATAGAAGGGATCAAAAGGGGGAAAGGGGGATATATGTTAATACTTACAATAAAGTTTTTTAAAAACAGACATACAACCTAGGTATGTGCCCTGACCAGAAATGAACCTGCAACCTCTTGGTATACAAGATGATCCTCCAACCAATTGAGCCACCTGGCCAGGGCTGAAATAACCTTTTATATGATGACTAGCTCTTGTCTCAAACTGCTCTTGACTACAGTTTTCCAGAAATATCAAATGCAAATATCTGAACATTTATTTTTAAGTCAACAAGGATTAGGGGTAGCAGGGTAGCACCTACCACATCCTATCCCTAGGCTGAGCATTCTGAGTGCTCAAAAGGAAACTTTCAGATATTTCTCTAGTCTCAAAGACCTAACAACCTCATTACATGGACAAGACAAACACACACTAAACCAAGAGACATACAAGAGCATAAATTATCTAGTTCTAAAATAATTGACACCAACAGTAAATCAGAGACGAGAGAAGGCAGAGATTACTGAGGTGCCATGAGCAGAAGAGAGCTCTGTGGTCTGGTGCTGAACTCTGAAAGATAAGGTCGAGTGTTGACTGGTTAACAAATTGTCTAGAGTGAGACTGAGCTGACTGAGGTGAAGTATATTGGCTAGAGAGAAAATGAAAGTCTTGGAATGCCAAGATAAAGAATTTGAACTTGATTCATTACACAAAGAAGATCACTAGAGAATTCTGAGAAAAAGATGGCCAGGATAAAATAGTGTCTAAGAACATTAACTGACACCCATATGTAGGAGGGGACAGACTCAAGGAATCAAGAGAAATGTAAGATTATGATGGCAATAGAAATAAAGGTATAAATCCAGAGATGATATGGAGAAGAGGAAATAGAACTCAGTGATACTGAAAGCTCCAAGAATTGGCCTGGCCATCTGAAAAATTGAAGATGAGGTCGATGGTGAGGAAAGTTGAAGGGTGAATTGGGGAAAAGATGGTAAGCTCAATTTGTTTGTAGTAGAGTCAAATAGAAATATCCAGGAAAGAGCTGGAAATAAGGTCCTGCAGTGCAGTTGAGAGAGGCCTGATCTGGAAGTTTCACTTGGGAATGACAATCATGCATGATCCATGGCTAGAACAGGTATCACAAAATCAACAACCTCATTGTTTAAGGGCCCCTATAATTTTAGTGTATAATAAGCTTAATTTAGCAAAGCTCAAGACTGTTGACAATAAAGCCCACAAAGAAATAAGTTTCACCAGCAATTTATTTTCCTCTGTGAGAAACTATTTAGACACCACCCTTGTTCCCCACCACCACTACCACCACCATTGTGGGTTCTATTTGGTACAAACATGGCTGCTTGTGTCCTGGCCCAGTGGGTTTGCTAACTCATCTGAATACAGCAAGTTAAATGGCAGTTTTCTATTGCAGCACTTGCTTTAGTAAAATCCTAACCCAATAGGAGTATTTCTAGTGATTTTTTTCATTCTAGTGGCTTTCATTTCTAGTGGCTTCTCTGGATTTCTGGAGGCCATAAAATGTAGAGAGAAGCAGGAGTAAATTTTCTTTCGATTAAAGTTACCCTATGAGTAACATAGCTAGAATGACTTGTTTATTAAATAAAATTAACCTCCTACCCAGAAGCAGGCACAGCCTATCTCTTATGATTTCATTGATAAACAAAATGAGGGTTATGTCCTCTTGTTGACACCCTACCTTAAAAGTTTTAGAAGCTCTATAAGACTCGCCATGGTCCCCATTTGACTAGATATATGAAAAAAAAAATACAGTGTGTTCCATCCTTGGAATCTTTTGTGCGTTTCCAAACTGAGATCTCAGAAGATTAAGATCTTGTTTTCTCTCTAGCTAACAAACCAAATTGTCTTAGGACTCCTGGGTGGTTTATTACTTATAAGCAACCTTAGGAGGAAGAGCAGTGGAACAGATGCCCGAGAAAAGTGGCAGCAATTAGGGAGAAAAATCCCAAGGGGAAGGTGGCCCATGTCACTGCCCCTGACAACGGCCACCACAACAGCCTTGAGATGGGAGGTGCTTAATCCCAGGCCCAGGATGCAGGAGCCAAGTGTGGATCCCTCTTGGTCAAGGCTCCCCGAAGCTGTTATTTCCCTAAGGTCTGGAGGCACCGTAGGGTTGCTGTGAACACTGGAAGTAACAGAGGCCATTAACACTCAACCACATGCTGCTTGTCTGACTCATCTACCGTGGTTGCCCCGTGAGAGTTCCACGCTCAGTGAACCCCCGCTGCCCAGTGCACTCTCTAAAGCATGGTCAACAGAGGAAGCTGGCAGAAAGATAATGAGCTTTGAAGTGAGACTGGGTTTGAATCCTACTTCTTTTGTGAGTTTGGGAAAGACATACAAACTACTTAATATCCACGCATGTGAAAGGAGAATGTAACACCAGCCTCACTGGGTAGAGGTGAGAAGTGAATGAGATCAGCGTATCCAGCAACCTGTCTTACGCACAATAGATCTTCAATAAATGTAGTTGAACTTTAGAGGTACCTTCTTCCTTGGCTGAGTACCCTCTCCCCAGCCACCTCTTCTCTTAGGAAGCCCTGGCCCAGCATTATGAGCCTTTTTCAACCCTCCCAGGGGTCTGCCTCGTGATAGCCATTCCCTCCTTGGTGCTCCCACCCCGTCTCCAAAGCATCTATTACATTGTAACTGCAAATTCACTGAACCTGAGCTTCTGAGGTAGTAAAACAGCAAGTCTGGCTCCGGACCATCCATGAGTATTTGGGAACCATGAGTAGCACTTGGAAATCACTAATATAGGTCAGTTATGCCATATAGATATCATATCAAACAATACTAATATTAATAGCTAATATGTATGGAGCTCTTGGCTTCTAGACACTGCTTTATGTGCTTTGCACAGATCAACTCATTTAATCCCTACAAGATCCCTATGAAGTAGACACTACTATTTAAACTGAGGCCCGAAGAGTAAAAATAACTCACCCCCAAAAAACTTGTTACCCAGAATTCAAACCCAAAACTACAAGGCCAAAGAACAAGCTCTTAACCATAATAGAATATAATTCTTTCTTATACATGAATTTTAATGTTCAAAGTCAATACATGGATGCAGCATATTCCTTTTATATGACATATATATGACAATTATAAACATTAATTATTTTTTACATAATAATAGTCATTTTCCTTTTATAGTACACTGAGACTATTTGCTTTTTGGTGTGAAACTGCTTCAATATTGAACAAACTGTTATATAATTAATTAGGAAATATGTAATTATATATCTATGTGAATATTAGATTTTGCAAGTTTTCAAATGTATTTTATAATATTCCAGAAGGTGCCAAGTGAGGAATTGCTCACTTCATCAACAACCCTGTGCTCTTTGATAAAAAAGAGAAGGGTGTGGAGGTGACAACACAGGACTCTTGTCAGCTGTCTCCAAATAAGGAGGAAATGGAATCACTATTGTGACAAATTAAAGTCGGATTTAGGGCTGCCACCGGTTGCTTTAATTTTTCTCAAGGGGAGTTTGTTATTTCCTGTCATGCAAACTGTGCTTCAATGAAAGACAGTTTCTCAAAATGTTTATAATACAGGGTGGGACAAAAGTAGGTTTATAGTTGTGAGTACGCAAAACAGAGTTTATTCTTGTACTATTATTTGTTAATCACTGTATCGTTTTCCATGTGAACAATTGTAAACTTACTTTTTTCCCACCCTGTATATTAAGTAAAAATAAGTAGTATACAATTTTGTATATTTTAAAAGATCTCAGTTATGTTTTAAAAATATACCTAAATTTAATCAGGGATTATTTCTAGATGATTATTATTTCCTTCTTTCTATTTTTCTATTTTTTCTATCAGAGGCATATATTCCTGTTATAATCCCAAAAAGTAAGATTTTTAAAAAAGAAAAAAGAAAACACCTCAGTGTTGACCAGAAATAGAATCTTTTTTTTTTCCTAAATAAAGTCATATCAAGATGCAGAAAATGAAGTTGCAATTATGAGCCAAAAAAACATTCTTTGCTAGGCCAACTTGGAAAAGTGATTGGAAATTGTGAGGCCAAGTATTTATCAAAGCTACGTATGGGACTTCACAATGATGGCTCCTCATTTGAAGATGAAATTTATTCAAGGAGCATGAAGTCAAAGTTGTAATCTAAACAGCACTTTACATGACAAAGCTTTGAAATGAAGGCATGCCAAGAGATCTTTCAGCCCAGTTTCTCAGTTTAACAAGCAAAACAACAACAAAAACACAAGAAACAACAAACAAACAAAAAACCAGAGCGGCCAAGTGCCTCACTGCAAGGTAAGGAAAGAGTTAAGATCCAGGATTCGGATCTTTTGACATTCTATTTTCCACTCACCACATGGCCTTCCTTATTTAATTTCCACTTTACTGATAGAAAATGAATTTACCCCTTGCAATGAGAGAAAAGCTAAGACAAGGCTTCCCCTGCCTAGGGTTGGCGTTGGCTCCGGAGCCCACTGCCTGGATTTGGATTCCAGCAGCAGCGGCTTCCCAGACCTTGCCTTTCAGGTTCCTGGACTAGAAAAGGATTGAAGAGGATGAAGATGTATCCCACAGGGTAACCGTGAAAGGTAGTGAGTAAATGTGTCTGAGGTACTAGCATGGTGTCTATCGCAGTAGAAAATTTCAAAAATGTGGACTTTTATTATTACTGTTATTTGTATTCCTACTTCCCTGTGACCATATGTAGAAGCGCTTGTGAAGAAGAGTGTTTCATTATCCCTTTTCAGTTTCCTTTTCTTTCACTTATTCATGCTTTCAACAAATATTTATTGATCTCTGCCTACAATGCCAGGCACATCTCTTTCTGAAATATGATCGCAAATAAAATGAGAGAGAAAGACAATAGCTGGAAACATGGGATTAGAAGAAAGTGTTTCTGCGAGACAGGCACACATGCTGAGAATCGTCTAATTGAGAAAGAACCATGGACTATATGGGAGAGAAAAGTCATAACTGAGGCAGAGTGTCCTGATAAGGTGGGAGGGAGACTGGCCATAGCAACGGAGGCAGCTCTTCTGATAGGACATGTAGAAAGAAGGAAGGAATGGCTGCAGAGTAGGAAGTTTGGGAGGTTTTATAACAGAAAAGGAAGGCATTTCCCATCTAATGACCTCCAGTTTCTCTGTGCAATAGGAAGCTAGGTGGGGAGTAGTGAGGACCAGGCGCTGGAGGGCCCTCCTCTGACCCAGCGAGGCAGTTCTGTGCCCTGCCTGGCCACCAGCACTCAGCATCAGAAGGACCACAGCTATGGCCCCACGGAAAGGGAAACCCCAGCAATGGCATGGTGACAATGGCCTCACCGTTGTCAGCTAAGTCTACATCTTTGCTTTCTCTCTCTTTCCCAGTGTGGGCCATTGTTGATAAGCCTGTCACTATGCCTGACCTTGCCCCACAGTCCCCCATCTCCTGGCAACACAAAACTGGAAAACAAAGAGACTGATAACCTCATGTCAAAGACTCCTCTCTTGTGCTTATTTGTGCTCTCTGGGTAATGTAATCTATGAGGAATGTCCAGCCATAAACACGAATTTTACTTCTGCACACTCACCCTACTACCACCCACAAGGGCAATCCATCACATGAAGACAGCTGACTGCAGCTGGGCTATTTCCAAGCTGGGGCTGGGAGATGTTCCCTCCTTGCTCTCCTGCCCCCAGTGGTTCTGGATCCTATGGCATGTGAAGATTTCTAGCACCTTTTCTCCTAAGAGTTGCCAAGAATTGAATCAAGCACAATGCACTCACCTTAGTATAAATTACAAGTCCCACTCTCCCCCTCCCTCGCCCATCCACCATTTTTTGACAATCCTTGCCATGTGAGGAAGGAAAATCCCCTATCTCCTCTCTTCTTTTCTCAATCTTTTATTGTATACCTTATCACATTCCATTTATTTTCTGTTTTGGAGACAATTGTTGATAAAGACCATAAAGCTAAAAATCAATCCAAAAGTATCTCCCTGGAAGATCTGGAGTAAATCCCCCCCTTTTTAAATAAGAAAAGGTAAGCTAGATTAAATGATTTCTTATGCCAGGCTAGCAACTATGGAAGATAAATAATGAACAAAACATTTCTAGAAAACCTGGTCTATAACTGAGGTAAACAATAGGTGATTATAATCAAAATTATAATTTAAAAAAACTCCTAACACAAAAGCTATTTGAGGCATAACTTAGTTTTTCTTCCATGACTCATGACTTCTCAGAATCTTATAATGCTTCAGAGTCACTTATTTAAAATAGCAATCATTAACCGGCACTTCAAAACAATCTTAGTGTAGAGTTTAGCTTTCTTATTTTTACAATTTCCATTTGCTGAACCTATAAAGGCCAGTGATGCCACCTGATCCTTTGAAAATAGTCTAAAGCAATGGTTTTTTCTTTTAGTTGTTTGAAAATAGAGTAATACGATAGATGAATTTCATCTAACATTAATAGCTAGATAAGAAACACCTACTGTATGGAAATTAATAATAAGTCATGCCACCATAGTTTTATGACAGGAATGTTCTCTTGGAGTATTTCTGAACTCGCTATTTAACAGCTCTACCCTCTGGTAATATTTTTAACTGTCTTTAATAAAGAAGATTAAGAGAAGAAACACTTATACTTCTTTAAATGATCATTTAGAACTCTGCAACCATTTACCAATGACATTAATGGCATGAATAATGGGAAAGCGTGACTTAAGGTGAATTAAGGACAATTTAAATTACATATAAAAAATGAAAACTTGGGCTGAAGTATTAGAAAATTATTAAATACCACTCTTTAAATTGTGGAGTGGAATTTTAAATGGGGCCGAGAAATATGTGCAAAGCATCAACAAAATATTATGCTGTTAGAAAAGCTATGCAAACAAAAGAATGTTGAAATCGCTTTGCTATATAACATTAGTTGCTAAATAATAGTATCGTGTGTACAGCCCTGAGGCGAAGCTTATGTCATCTGATTGGTATGGAGTGTGCCATGTCCCCATCTATTTCCTTCTTGGGACTAGTGGAAATCAATTTTGCTTTTATTCTCATCTTATATTAATGAAATATAAGCTCCACAGGAGAGGAACTTTGTTTTATTCATTGCTGTATCCTAGCATCCACATAGTAGGGGCTTGACAATACTTGTTAAATGAGTAGGTTAAGCTGTTTATTCAAGACTTGTTGTTGTGGATGGCCAATTTTATTTTTTGTAAAGTTAAACTGTGCTTAACATGCTGACAAGTGGCTGGAGAGTTTGCCATGTTACAAAAGTTTTTCACAGTTAAAGGGTATCTTCATGAAGAGATTATTAATATTACAGGGAATAGGTACAATATTACATATATTCCATCCTACTTTTAAATTATTTGTATTTTTATAAAGAATTAATCATTAAAATTAATATTTAGGACCTAATTTAGGAATAGGAGAATCTATAATAATAAAAGCATAATATGCTAATTAGATGGACAGCCTAACAACCTTCTGGGTGTCATTCTGGACATCCTTCCTGATGAAGCCACGGTGGTGGGGGCCGAGGCAGAGGTGATTGGGGGCAATCAGGCAGGCAGGTGAGCAGTTAGGGGTGATCAGGCAGGCAGGCAAGTGGTTCGGGGCAATCAGGCAGGCAGGCGAGCAGTTAGGGGCAATCAGGTGGGCAGGTGAGCAGTTAGGGGCGATCAGGATCAGGCAGGCAGGCAAGCAGTTAGGGGTGATGAGGCAGGCAGGCAGAGTGACTATAGGCGATCAGGCAGGGATCGGGCCTACACTGGCAGTTGGACATTCCTTGAAGGGTCCTGGATTGCGAGAGGGTGCAGGGCGGGCTGAGAGGACTCCCTCCTGTGCACAAATTTTGTGCACCAGGCCTCTAGTATGTTATAAGGAGCAAAGAAAATTAAAGCATGGGACTGGATTATCCTTTGTCCTTAAATTGTATTTTCCAAGTTTGTAATCTACGTTAGTACATAGCGCCATTCCCCAAAGTGTGGTCTGCCTACCAAAGGGTATACAAGATGATTGTATTCTGACAGGAACAACCTTTTACTTTTACTTTAAGTGTTGCATATTTATTTCAGTGTGTACTAACCAACACACTGAAATAAATGAAACTAACATCAAATCTATTTTTTATTCATATCAAATTTATATACAATATATTTAAGTAAAAATTGATTTATTTAATTTAAAGAAAGACACTAAGTAACTAGTGGTGTAGGCCGATATGCTAAACACCGTAATAACTGCATGTGAATGACTGAAACTGGGAAAAGTCTGAACTTGGTTTCTGCTGGGAGCAGTGAGGCTCAGACAGAGCAAAAGCTGTGCTCCTAAGGAGTAAGGCTCCTCTGTTGCTGCACCATCTTTACCAGCTACACTTCTACCTGGTAGAATGGCTTTTAACGCTCTCTGACCCAATGCCTCCTTTCTACAGCACATATTTTTAATGTCCTCCTTTACTATCTTGAAGGAAATCCATAGCCTATTTATTCACATAAGCTCAAAAAATATATATTATAAGTTTCTAGCTATATTATAAAGCAGAAATAAAAGAGCTGCTATATGTAGCTTAAATGCATAATGTTTGGGTATAACCACCGAGAAGGCATAATGATGTAGTTTATATTGCAGCTACATGCAGAAACACTGTGAATGTTACAGCAACTAATGCAGGCTGACACATCTGCAATGTTAGTAACATAATCCGATGTCTTGCCACTAGAGATTTCCTAAGATGGAGAACAACTCCTGATAAGGTCTGCTCCACACGCCCCTCCCTGCCAAAGTTGCATTCCTGAAAAAAAGAGTATTAAAACTGTGCAAAAGAATACTTTGTGCTTATATGTAAAACCAGGAAACAGGATTAGGTTTCAGACTTGTATAATTACAAACAGGACTTCACCTACATGAATACCTGTACTGCCATTGCAATGTTGAATGAGATAGAGACAACTGTTGGACGTGAAGAACTGTCCGAAACACTTTGAGGCATCTCGCATCTCTGACTCTTCCTCTAAATTCCACTCGGATCCTGTCCATCATTGTGACAACCATGAATGCCCCTCAACATTTGATCTCATAAATCCAATAGCACTCTCAGCCTTGTTTGTTTCTTAAGTTCCTCATTACTACTAATGTGTAGTTATTAATCCACTGTGGCCTTTTATTTATTAGTGTCAGCTTTTGCATCTTAAACAAAGCATCTTAAACAAAGAAGATTATTAGCTCTATGGCTCCTAAAGCTATGATATTCTAATTTATTATTATTACTGAAGTTTTATTGTTTATAGCTTGTTAACTATAAAGTTTCCCTATTGGCTCAAAATTGGTAAAATAATAATAATAATAATAATAGAATAAAAGTAAATTTCAGAAAATTTGGTTGCTTTTAAGGAAAATATTTCAGAGTTGAGACTCCTGAAAGAATCTGAAATTCAATATAACTAGAAATCTGGTTACTAAAAATCAGATTCTTTTTGAATTATCTACGCCACCCAGGGCTGCAAATTTTGACAGCATAGCTTTAAAAGCAGATTCTTGGCATAAATTTGAGTGGATTTTGACCAAGTCATGTTGAGAAATTTGCAACTGCAGCATTTATTGGGGTATACAAGAAAAAGAAAAAGAATTAATGAAACTTTCCAGGGTAAAGGACCTTCAACTTAACTGAACTTCTGAACTTTACGCCCTTTTGTAATCTTTCTGACACTTTGAAGAATAGTTCTGGAGACTCTCCAAATAGAACACTCCTCACTGTTCATTCTTAAACACTGAAATCTGTCAACCCAACCAGGTCACCAAGGGGGCAGACTGTGATCTGTCGTTACGGAGAGGGATGTTCTCTAGGACACCAAAGATGCTGGGCAGATTTTGCTTTCTGCCAAGAGCTAGAGCCTGGCATTTTGAGAGTCTAATTTCCCTTCATTTGGAAAGCTGGCTTAGCATGTATGCTTGAATCAAAATATGCCCTACACAAGTTACCAAAGCGATGGTTTGACATCTGTTCTCTTAATTATTATCACAAAGCTGACTATTGAAAATAACTAACAGAGCTTTATTTTCAAAAATGGCAAGTTGAAAACACTTGCCTCAGCTCAAGATAGAACCTGCTTTTTTTTAATTAGCAATTCTATGTGCAACAAATTAGGAATTGAGTGGCAAATAAGGTAAACAGTTTAGTGGGTAAGAAAGACAAGTGAATATGACAATTCTGATATGCATAAATAACTGCTTTGCTGAATATAAGTTGGGGTTGGGTTGCTGTAGGAGCCCGGCACAGAACCCCAGCAACCACTAGAAGGGGCAAGAAATACTTTTCATACAACCACCTTGTTTTTCCTCTCTCTGCCCCTCCACCCCAACTTCCAGTTCTCCCCCAAACAGAGCCTCGGCCATTCTGAGACAGAACCCCAAGCTTTAGACTGTTCTCTCTGCCCCCTTCCATCAGAATCTATCAGACACTCCCTGCCTACCTGCAGACTAATTCAAGCTAGGGTATTCGTTCATTGGCCACGCAATTCTTTCCAGATGATAGTTGTATTCTGACTAGATCTGTCTTTACACATTCCACTAAATATTATTTCGCATGTATGTACTGTGTGGGTTAATTTCATTTCTTTTATCCAAAAGACTAATAATGAATAGAAGAGCCAAGACTTGAGCCTGACCATCTCATTCTGGACTAAGGGCTCCTTCCTTGGAATTACATGTTTTAATCCATTTTATCGTACCATGTGTAGCCTACATATGTAGCCCCATTGGCTGAGACTCCAAGTAAAACAGTAGGATGATGCTAAACATGGTGCACCTAGGTGGAGGTGTGTGAAACATTAGGGAGAATGGTAGCACTATCATAGTGGCATAGCTGCTCCTAAAGGTCCAACTCCCATGAGGGCACTGCCTAACTATCCAGCACTCTAGCTGCCTGTGGGAAGAGCAATAGGAGGTCCCAAGACAGTTCAGATATCCCATCCCCAAGCCAGGACCACTATTTTCAGCTCTTACTGCCATGGAGGAATGTGAGTGAGCTCCCTTCTTAACAGAGAACTCTCTGAGGGAAGAGGCTGTGTCTTCATCATATTTGCATTCCCAGCACTGCCCAGTGCCTAAATCAAAGTAAACCCTGAGTTAATATTTCAAGAAGAAAAGGAATGCACAGGCAGGAAAGCAGAAGGGGGAGGGGGGAGAAAGGAAAAGGAATAAAGCAGGAGTAAAGGGAAGAGAAGGAAAGGGAAAGGGAAAAGGAAGATAAGTTATTAAAATAATCAAGGACAATTGTCCTTGGTTGTTCCACAAGTGCTTAGCTGAATTGATTCTATGGCTACTAAGTCACTGCCTTTCCTTCTTCTCTTCCACCTGCTTCACACACAGCAATTAAACTCTTCATTCTGAAAAATCCAGTTTCTGAATGAAAATGAGCTAAAATAATGAGCTACGGTAAAGAGGTAAGAGAAAGCTCAGCACAAACACTTTGCATACTCCTTAGTGCATTTCTGTGCTACCTGCTTACACTCCTTTCCATGTGCAACTCCACAACTCCTACGTGAGCAGGCCTCTCTAGCATTAGCAGGTTATGTGTACATTCATATTTTTTCCAATATGGGCTTCTATAAGCTGAGTTTTAGTCATCTGTGGTCTCCATTGTCCTAAGAATAGGAACATATTTCCAACGGACCACTCTACCCTGGCCGTAGTTAGGCTTTCCCTTACCTGGAAGGGCATGTAGAACCCAACCCATTACCAGAAAGAACACAACCTCACAGGTTGCAAATCTAAAACCCATGTGGGAGTCAGGGTGGTGCAAAAAATTTCTTTTCGCCGAAACCGGTTTGGCTCAGTGGATAGAGCGTCGGCCTGCGGACTGAAAGGTCCCAGGTTCGATTCCGGTCAAGGGCATGTACCTGGGTTGCAGGCACATCCCCAGTGGGGAGAGTGCAGGAGGCAGCTGATCGATGTTTCTCTCTCATCGATGTTTCTAACTCTCTATCTCTCTCCTTTCCTCTCTGTAAAAAATCAATAAAATATATTTTTTAAAAAAAATTTATTTTCAGATTGGCTTTCACTGGTACAGAGACTACCTCTGGTGAATGCTTGTATGCCCCTTCTCTTTTGATTTCCCTTCTTCATGCCTTTCTCCTACCCTTTTCTCTCACCCTCTCCATCCTGCCACATCCCCTGCAGACATACCAGGCACCATCAAGGGCAAGAGGCAAAGTGAGTCATCACATTCTTGAGAGTAGAGCCCACTAGACAAATGATCTTCCTCTTGCTCACATTTTCCACTTTGCATGATAATTTCTAGGCATTTATATACTAAAATATTGCTTACAAATCCTGTATACTTACAAATCCTGTATACTCGCCCTAACCGGTTTGGCTCAGTGGATAGAGCACCAGCCCGCAGACTGAAGGGTCCCAGTTTCCATTCCAGTCAAGGGCATGTACCTTGGTTGCGGGCACATCCCCAGTGAGGAGTGTGCAGGAGGCAGCTGATCAATGTTTCTCTCTCATTGATGTTTCTAACTCTCAATCCCTCTCCCTTCCTCTCTGTAAAAATTAATAAAATATATATTTTTAAAAAATCCTGTATACTTGAGTGCCACAGTACCTTGTACAGAGTAGGTACTTAATGGATATCTGCAGGTGGAGCCTTCCTGGTGTTTACCACATGGCTTAGATCTAGGCACCAAGAGAGGCTCAGAAAGAACAAATAGCCAAGTCGTGCCAAAAGGGCTTCAGTTGCATTGTCAGCTACCAAATGATAGTTCATATAGATAACTATTCTTGATTAGGATGTTATTTAGCATTATTAAGATAATTAATGTTATCTTTAAGAAAGAGGGAGAAAAGAAGAAAGGAAAAAAATGCCTGTGTCAGGTAATATTACGTTCTCAGACCACCTCTCAATCAGCAGTTGCCCTTTGACTAAAATCTTATGTGACTTGAAGTCTTGGCTCCAACATGGTTAAACACTAGGCCTGTGTGCATCCTTCACAGTTTTATTTTGAGCAGCCTGTTTGCCCAAATACCTCCCACTCGTTCCCTTCCCCAGAAACTGCGGCTCTGCTCTATGTACACAACAAAAATGTTTGTCTTTTCCAGGGCTTGAGGTACTAACCAATGCCTACGGATGTCTTTGTATAATAACATAAAAATCAAATCACATTAAGTCAGTGTCAGTAATACATGTGTTTCTATTTTAAAATCTACACATGATTTATTATTCACCTTCGAATATTCCGTTTGTGCATTTAGTGAAAGAAATGGGAAAGTTACATACATAGAATCACTTCCTAATTTTACTATGAAGTTATTTCTCTATGTTTTTTCTAGGTAAATCTTTATTGATTTTAAAACACTTGTATTTATGAATTATAATAAATTTCCTTTTGTTTTAATTTTACCATACTTTTTAAAGCAAGAGAAGCTGAGATTTCTTGAGTATTGATGTATCCTTACACCCTAGAGAAAATAGGGTTTCGTGTTAGACTTTCACATGTCCCCTACTTTTGTCCTTTCCTGTAAAGAGCAGGATATAATGAGCAGAGAATCATTTCCAAAATCGGATAGACTTGGGTTCCAATCTCAGCACTGCTACTTACCAGTTGTGTAATTTTGGATAAATTACTAAACCTTTCAAATCCATTAGTTCATCTGTATAATGTACCTACTAATAGCAACTTCCTAATGCCCACCTTTATGAAAAGTAAATGGGATGACAAATGTAAACATACCTAGTAGGTCCTCAATATTTCTTAGTTCCATTCCCCTACTTCCAAGGGCTGTTCTTGCTATAGGTGAAACAAGTGGAAGGAGCGGCCACTTAGTTTTGTTCTAGATTAAGTATATCAGTTATATCTTTGGGGACAGTTCAGGGGCCCAATCAGGTGGACACTGCAGTAGTCATTGAAACAATTCTTTCCTCTATGATCTAGCTAATGTGAAAATATATAGCTTTCCATGCCTGTTAATGGTATGAGTCTTATTGGAGGTTTGTTCCTCACAAGTGTCCTATACCAAGAGTTGTAAATGTGATT
The DNA here is from genome assembly GCF_000327345.1 of Myotis davidii. Lineage (NCBI taxonomy): Eukaryota > Metazoa > Chordata > Mammalia > Chiroptera > Vespertilionidae > Myotis > Myotis davidii. Next base: position 3,917,466 of record NW_006300032.1, on the reverse strand, counting down.
ACACCTAAGATGCCACTATAACCCATAAAGAACCACAGGCCATAGGAGACAAACCTCAATGTACAATTAAACATCTCAAGTTCTCTGATGAACTTGTATGAATATTTACATTTTAAGTGTTATACTCCAACCAAATATAATACCCATTTATTTCAATCCATCAAATCAGAGGATTCATTTTGGTGAAATATAATTCAAGTAATCTTTGTAACCTACAAAGAGAAAGGAATTCACTTACAATATACTTTCTTTCCAAATAATAAAAAATAAAGGATGCTTTCTAAAAGGTTTTGGAGATGCATGTTCCTATCTATACCTCTACCAATGGATAAACTTTGTGCTAGTCTATGCCTATGCTAAAGATGCACTTATAATCATTTCAGAAAATTCATCAAATTCAGAAAAGAAATAGAAATATTGTGTTAAATGAATGAATCTTCCCTGTTCTGGACAATTCATTCAAGTCAACAATTCCATAGTAGTTCCTACAAGGAGGAAGGTAATGTGCTACAGTAGGTATTAAAAATAGAAAACTTATACCTCATTTGGTAATCACCTCATACCTTCACTTTTTATTCAATAAATGCCTTTTAAACCAGGCACCATACTATATAAAAATGGCCCTATCCCAACATGGTATACAATAGTGTTCTACATGGTAGGAGAGCTGAAAAGATCCAATACTATGATACCAACCACAGAGTGTTAGGAGGACTCACAGAAGGATCTGATTGAGAGGTGAGGAGGAAATACTTGAGGTGGGAAATTGAAGGGTGGATGGCATTTTAATAGGTAGAGACAATATCCAATTGTAAAGGAATGTGGGAATCGGTACAGAAACAGAAAAACATGGGGATATGGGGAGGGGGGAAAAAACAGCAAGAACAGACACCTAGCTCTAGCCGGTTTGACTCAGTGGATAGAGTGTTTACCTGTGGACTGAAGGGTCCATGATTTGATTCCGGTCAAGGGCATGTGCCTCAGTTGTAAGCTCCTGGCCCTGGTCAGGAGCATGCGGAAGGCAACCAATCAATGTGTCTCTCTTATGGCAGTGTTTCTCTCTGGAGTGGGAGGAGGAGGAGAAGAGGAAGAACAGACACCTATTTATCTGCAAGGGAACTGGTGGGAGATAAAAATGGAAAAATAAGTTGGCATCACATTGTGGGGAGCCATGAATACCAGAATTAATAATATAAATGTAGCTAAGTAGACATTGGGGAGCCATTGAAGAATTTGGAGTAGAGAGCTGACATGATGGAAATTGTGTTTGAGGAATAAATCTGTCAGTGGGAGGTGAGATAGATTGGAGGGGACAACTGGAGGCAATCAAGGGGTTAGTCCATGATCCTGGGGCAGAGGATAAGCAGACAGATTGAAAGGGGATCATGTCTATTACAACACACATCTGGAATTTTTGTAGTGAACTGTAACAATCCAAACACATATCTCCAAATATAAGAACCAACTTATTTAAAATATATGCTGAGAACTATGGAGTTAATGCAACAGTTTTTAACCTCTGGAGACTTAGAATCAACTGAAAGTTTGGTCATCTCAATTTGCTCACCACAAACCATTGCCCTCAAAACCCAGGATTTGCTAAACATTTCAAACTCTGAGAAGCGGAGGGTTCAATAAAACCACATTGTGCCTGGCATATATTTCTTCTTTAGGACTGAGGAAATTTGAGCTGCTTCTCACTAATTCATTTAAATTTCATTCAAACTGGGATTTTGAAGTCTCTCTATTGCCCAGAAAAGTCTTAAGAGCTTATTTTTAAAGCCCTTTTCCCTCCTTACAAAAAGGAAATAGTTTTTCAACCATCCCTGAACCCCAGAATTTAGAGATTCATAATCCACGGGTTGGAATGGGGTGTATATTAGGTAAAATAATAGGCTAAAACCAGCATATTTTGTCAAAAAAGCAGTGCATTGGGTAGTTCAGGAGGACAAGGATTTTAACCCCCTTGGACACTTTCTGAGCACATTTTCCTAGCACTGATGTAGCAGGTGTGGGTACAGTGAACTGAGGAAGGAGTTCATTCTATTCTATGACTCATATCAACCATGTTGGTTTTCTCTTTACTGTCAGGAACATAAAAGAGAAATGACAATTGAAAAGTAAACATGTTAAAAAGTGGAACTAGAGAAACAATTTACCCTGCCTTAAAGACTTTTCTTTTTCCTCCTCCTCCTCCCACTCTGTGGCAGTGTCAAAGCAAAACTCTTCTTTTAGTGACAGCCATCAAGTAGTCGTGAGTGCTGTACATAGAAGAGCTGATGACATGGGGATTTAAAACATCTCCATTCAAGACCTCGATTTAGAGAACTTACTTCTTAGCTCCTTTTAACTCCGATATATCATTTGCAAATATTTTCTCCCATTCAGTAGGTTGTCTTTTCATTTTGTTGATAGTTTCCTTTGTTGACGCTTTTTGTAGTCTCACTTGTGTTTGTCTTTGTTGCCTTTGCTTTTGGTGTCGATTCAGAAAAGCATCACTAAGGCCTATATCAAGGAGATTACCATCTATGTTTTCCCCTTAGAGTTTCATGTCTTATGTTCAAGTCTTTAATCCATTTTGAGTTAAATTTTGTGTATGGCGTAATTTAGTGGTCCAATTTTATTCTTTTTCATGTGTCTGTCCAGTTTTCTCAACCCTTTTTGTTGAAGGGGTTGTCTTTTCCCCATTGTATATTCTTGGCTTTTTGTCACAAATTAAATGCACGTATATGTGTGGGTTTATTTCTGGGCTCTTTATTCTATGTATCTGTTTTTATGCCAATACCATACTTTTTAATTGCTATAGCTCTGAAATACAGTTTGCAATCAGGGAACGTGATGACTTGATCTTTGTTCTTGTTTCTCAAGGTCACTTTGGCTATTTGAGATCTTTTGTGGTTCCATACAAATTTTAGGATTTTTTTTCTGTTTCTATGAAAAATGCCATCCGAATTTTGATAGGGGTTACATTGAATTTGTAGATTGCTTTTGGTACTATGGACATTTTAACAACATTATTTTTCCAATCCATGAGCACAGACTATTTTCCCATTTATTTGTGTATTCTTTAATTTCTTTCATTGCTGTCTTATAGTTTTCAGCATGTAGGTTTTTCACCTCCTTGGCTAAATTTATTCCTAGGTGATTTATGTTTTTGGATGCAATTGTAAATGAGATTTGTTGTCTTAATTTATCTTTCTGCTAGTTCATTGTTAGTATATAGAAATGCAACAGATGTTTGTGTATTGATTTTGTATCCTGCAATTTTACTTAGTTTATTAGTTCTAACAGTTTTTTGATAGAGTCAATAGGTTTTTCTAAAATAACATCAAGATTATTTCTATATTTTAAAAGGCTTTTTGGCAGCTTGTTCTTTTTATGAATAAATGGAGACTTTAATGTCTAGGGAGGTTAAACTGTGAAAGATGAGAGTTGAGTGACAGCCATCAAGTAGTGACAGCACTTGATTAATTAGTTTGATTCCCAGAATCAAAATCAAACTAATTCTTCTCCACAATTTTTTAAAATATATTTTTATTGATTTCAGAGAGGAAGGGAGAGGGAGAGAGAGTCAGGAACATCACTGATGAGAGAAAATCATCGGCTGCCTCCTGCATGCCCCCTACTGGGGACCGAGCCCCCCTACTGGGGACCCAGGCATGTGCCCTTGACCAGAATCGAACCTGGGACCCTTCAGTCCACAGGCCAACGCTCTATCCACTGAGCCAAACCAGCTAGGGCTCAACATTTTTAAAACTGCATCTTTAAAACTGGAATTTCATCCTGATTTCTCCAAGTCTCATCGTTCTTGAAATTAGAACTGTAGCACACACGTAGGAAAGTTATTTAATTCTGTCATCATACATTTAACACCTATAACTTGCAGCATATTGTGCAAATGCAAAGAAAACTAGCAGGAATCTGGCCTCCTAGACCTTCAGCCTAATGAGAAAGTCAGATGTGTAGATAAGAGTGAATTTGCAATCATATAGGCCCAGCTGAGTGTTATAGAGGTCAATCACTGGGCAGGGGGGCCTGGGCCCAGAACTCCATTTGGGGGTTTGAGAAAATGATTCCAAAAACTAACATGTATGTTTTAGCATGTTGTACTTTATAACTGGAATATTATTGTTAAATGGCATTTGATTATGATATTTCTGTAAACTAAGAGGATTTATTCAAATTAAATCAATGAATTTAATGTGAAGTTTTCATCATGTGTAAGATTATGCACTAGATATAAGGGATTACAAAATTGCATAAGATGGTTTCCTACCTTGGGGAATAGTAAGTTATTTATACCAATAACTCTGTAGAACAAGACATATTAAAATTTTTATGAGAACAGTAAACAAAGCATATGAATAACCACTCACCCAGGAAGGAATTGTATTATAAGTATCATATAATTATTAAAACATATAATAGTAATTATATAACATATAGGTATTATAATAATTATTAGTGCAGTTTAAAAGTAGGGCATTTGTTATTAGTATTATTTTAAAGATTTAGTTGGATTAATGTTCTGAAAGTATTGATATTAGATTTATGGAGTTGGGTCTTCATGTTTGCTCGAGGCGAGTTCTGTTCACTTAAATAGAAAGGTTTTCTTTGTTCTTGGTATCACCCGAGGGGCTCCTGCACCAGCTACTAACATGCGTACTCTGGAAACAATGCAGGCAGACCTTGCTGAAGGAGCCAGGCACACAGCTGACAAAAAGAGCCACATCATATCGGTGTGCTTATAGCTTTTTTTATCCCAGGTATTTATTCTAGGTTTAAGGTTTCTCCTGGTGCCAAAATTTATTAGCCCTTCTGAAGAGAATATGTCATAGAGAAGGTACTCAAAATGAAAATAATTTTTATTAGCATTTTTGCATTTAAGCCAACCCCAACTTGTGAATTTTTTAATTACCATACTGACCATGCCAATTTAAACTTTATAACCCTAAAATTAGTGTCTAAATAGCATAGAAATGTGTTAATATGCACATATTTGTGAAATTCATAAAAGAACAAGTAAGCAGAAAATGGATTTTACAATGAAGGTCAATGTGCACATAGATTAGGCAATGAAACATTCTGGAGCAGCATTTTATAACCATTCCAAATGGGATTTGGGGACCCATAGCCCATAAAACAATAAAATTCAAATAAAAAGCACCATTAGGATGATTTTGAATGCCTTTAAGTAATAATCTTTTTAATTATATAAAGGCATTAAATAAACCAAGTGTTTTAGTATTAGGGACATTGTTCAGACTAAATTTTCACAAGCTGAATTTAGTTGAGTTATCTGTAAAACTTAGCTTCACTAATCATTTAAATGTCTATTCAGAAATACATATTATGATATATCTAAAATAATAGCTATTCACTGAAAGTCCTTTGGAAACAAATGTGTCAGATCTTATTCAGTAATTGTACAACACATTTCAACACTTCACAAAGCAGTATTTATGACTATTATTCACAGATTGTTCTTTATATGGGTTTCTTTTTCTCCCAACTGTACCTTCATCTTCTTATATGCTAATTTTTCATTATTTCACATAGCACAAAGTACTCCCTAAATGAAAGTTGATAAATAAGTTATTAATATTGTTTTAAATAAATTTGTTTTGGCATTATTGAATGTTCTTCCTCTTTAAAGAGCTACCTTGAGGATTTATTTTTCATTTAGCCTTATGTATATTCTCAAATAAAAAAATTAAGCCCTTTTGCTTTTATAAATAGCTATCTAGCATCAATCCTGAATTATTTTCTTGTGATTAAAGAATATCCAGATGGAAATACTAAAAAGCATTGCCATGGCTTGCCTTGGTAGTTTAAAAATATTGCTATATATAGCATATGCTACATTTTTTAACCTATAGGCTGCCATAAAAATTAACTATGAGATGATTTTATTGTCTAGGTTTATTTTATTATCGAATTAGTAGGGGCCCAGTGCATGAATTCCTGTCTCTTGAAAGGAACTGTGGCTGCAAGGCTGCGGCAGGCACAAGGGTGAGTCTCGGCCCATCCTTCGCACCTCCACCCGGCCCCTCCCACCCCCGTTCCCTGTCTGCTGGCAGCCCCGCTCCAGCCTCCACTGTTCCCACTCGCTGCTGGTGCCAGCTCCGCTCGCACCTGCTAAGGGTGCAGAGTGATCGGGACCAGCTCCAGGCACCAGCAGAGGGTGCAAGAGGCGGCTCTGGTGCCAGCAGTGGGTGCGAGTGGCGCTGGCGCCGGCAGCAGATGCAAGCGCCAGGTGGGACTATGGTGCGCAGGAGCAAAGAATTAACAGTAACCACCTGAGGCTCGCCCCAGTGACAGGGACCAGCAACCCGCCTTGGTCTGGTGCCCCTGCTCACCTGCTCCACCATCCGGCCATGGCCAACACCCACCATGTTCAGCTCATGCCCCCTGGTGGTCAGTGCACTTCATAGCAACCAGTTGTTTGGTTGTTACTCCATTCGGTCTATTTGCAGATTAGCCTTTTATTATATAGGATTTTTACATTATCTGTGCTTATGCTCCAAAGATGTGATAGGACTGGAACTAGGGTGAGGGTCTGAGGCATTTACCTCGGGCTCAAAATTCAAGAGGGTACCAAATAACTCAGTAATCAACATATAATATTTTAACACATTGTATGAGGGAAACGTATTTATACGTTCTACGTATTTATACGTTCTACCAGTGTAGTAGAGCATGGGACACGTATTAATACATTTTTTATAGACTAGCAGTAGAATGCGGGTAACGTATAAATACGTAAACTAAAGTTATCGTAATTTTACTGAATGTTGCCATTTGCGCAAAAAATTAGCAAAAATGGCCCGCGCCACCTGTTAGCGCGCGATAAAAACTACCCACAAACAATGTGTTAACAAAATATTTTTAAAATAAAAATTAAGGCCAAGACCCCTAGCCGTTTTGGCTCAGTGGATAGAGAGCGTCAGCCTGCAGACTGAAGGGTCCCAGGTTCGATCCCAGTCAAGGGCATATGCCCAGGTTTCAGGCTCAATCCCCAGTAGGAAGTGTGCAGGAGACAGCTGATCAATGATTCTCTCTCATCATTGATGTTTCTATCTCTCTCTCCTCTCCCTTCCTCTCTGAAATCAATAAAAATATATTTTTTTAAAAATTAAGGCCAAGGAATATCATAAATTTAAATCAAGATCAAGAGATCTGTGTTCTGTCATATTTGTGGACTGTTATCTGTTTGATTACAGGGTGAAACAAACAAGTAGGGAAGGCGAGAATCTTGTTTTCTTCTTTGGTTTAAGGATAAAATGGATCTAAACTTAATGTCTCCATTTCACAGGATCATTAGATCAATAGTATTTAAATCAAAATGACAATTTTAGTGAATAGAAACAATTACTTTCTGATCATCTACATTTACTGTATGTAACTCATGTATGGAAAAATAACATGTAACTCATATTTAAGTCCATATCCTCATTTCACAAATTTCCCTAATAGTTTCATTTATGGAAATTTTTTCTAATCCAGGATCCAATTCAGGGTCATGCTATGCATTTAGTGCACTATATCTGGCATCTAATATCATGAAACAATACCCAAGTTTGTCTTTTATACCATGGACATTTTTTAAGAGTATAGGTCAATCATTTTGTAGATTATCCTTCAACTTGGGTTTTTCTGGTATTTCCTTTTTATTGGGGTCAGATGTGCCATTGGTGGAGGAACACTACACAGGCCATGTCACATTATATCAGGAAGCATATGAGGTCAGTTTCTCCCATCACCGGTGATGATAACTTTATTTAAAATAGTAGAACATTTGTTCACTAAAATACCACTCTTTTTTTTTTCTAATGAATATTTGTGGGGAAGATACTTTGATACAATGTAATTATTTTGTTGCTTTTTAAACTTTGGCTTAATAATGTTAGTATCCATGGGTGATTCTATTTGAATCAGTTTTTACTATAAAGGCTGCAAAATGGTAATTTTCTAACTCTTAATTTCATCTACATTATTGGTTGTCACTCTCTGCAAAGAAAGAACTTTCCCTTCTCCTTATTTATTTATTTACTATTTACTTGCTTACTACCAGTATGGACTGTGGATTCTTAGGGTTTATGATCCATTCTCCCATTTTCCATTTTGATGCTCCAGTTTTCCCATATTTGCTCAGAGGGATCCCTTCAAGTTGTCTCCTCTGTCATTTTTAAGTAATCCCATCACTCTTTGAGCTCTCCCTTATTTTTTGGCATAACCAGCATAGTTCAATGAATTCTGACAGATTTATATGCCCATGGTCAATGCTCAGTCTTCATTATATTCGATCTATTAGCAGCATTTAAGACTGAGGGTCACAACTTTCTCCTCACAATATTGTCTTCACTAGCCTCCCAAACAATGGTACTCTCCTGGTTTTCCTCCAACCCTCTGGGTACTCCTTCTGTCTCTTGATCTTTTCTACTCTTCTCCATACCCGTTAAAGTTGAAGTACTGCAGAACTCAGACTTGGATGCTTTTCTCATCTGTATCTACGCTCGTTCCCTAGGTCATCTCATCTGACAACTAAATTTATGTTTCTAACCCAGTCTTCTCCCCCAAGCTCTGGATTTTATATCCGCTTATTTCTGTTATTTCATGTGTGTGTTTTTTATTGATTTCAGAGAGAGGAAGGGAGAGGGAGTGACAGAAACATCAATGATGAGAGAGAATCATCAATCATCAATAAGCTGCCTCCTGTACGTCCCCTACTGGGGATTGAACTCACAACCCAGGCAAGTGCCCTGACCCAGATTCAAACCATGACTTCCTGGTTCATGGCTGGACCCTCAACCACTGAGCCACACTTATTTCTACTTGACATCTTCACCTGATTTTCTAATAGACTTCCAAATTCAACATATGCAAAACTGAAATCCACCCCCACACCTGCTCCACCTGCAGCCTTCCCCATCTCTGATGATGGCAGCTCCATTATCCTGGTTATTCAGGCCAAAAACTTGGAGGTACCCAAAATATAGTCAGGATCTTTTCCCTACCTCAACACTGTTCTCACATGGTGTGAGCAGCCATAACCTCATGCCTTGAGTATTTCAATGGCCTCAACAGGTCTCACTACATCAAAACTTACTCCTATAATCTGCTCTCAGCACAGAAGCCAGGATGACCTATTTTAAATGTAAGCATGATTGTACCACCCTTTCACTCAAAGTGTTTGAAGTGGTTCCATGTTTCACTCAGAGTAGAGCCCAAATGTTGCAATGGCCTACAGGGTCCTGTATGATTCTCATACCCCCTTTGCTCTAAGCCCTCACCTCTTACTCCCCCCTTTCTCTCCCATCTCCATCCCCGCAGGACAGGTGCTGCTCTCCTTCCTGCATACCAGCATGCTAGGGATCCTTCCCACTCTAGAGTTATTGGTGCTGGTCCCTCTGTATTGAAGGCATTTCCCCAGATATCTGCTTGGCCAGCTCCCTCATCTACTTCAAGTTTGTTTGTTTGTTTAATTGCAGACTCTGATGACACCAAACATAACTCCCTCCCTCAACACAGAACTTCTGAGCCCTCATTCCCTGCTCGCCTTTTTTTTTACCCATTGCACTTAAGACCTTCTAACACATTGTTGTAAATTACTTCTTCTTTATGTTTCTTGCTTATTGTCTGTCTCTCTGTCCTAGAATGAGGACAGGGATCTTTGTTTTTCTCCCTGGGGCATCCAGAACTGAAGGATCTCATCAGGTTTCTAGAACAGTGTCTGTCTGTCCTTAGTAACACTCAAAATATTTTTATATAAGTATTTTTTATTGATTTCAGAGAGGAAGGGAGGAGAGAGAGATAGAAATATCAATGATGAGAGAGAATCATTGATCAGCTGCCTCCTGCATGCCCCCGACCAGGGATCGAGCCCACAACCCAGGCATGTGCCCTGACCAGGAATCGAACCATGACCTCCTGATTCATAGATCAACCCTCAACCACTGAACCATGCCAGCCAGGCTCAAAATATTTTTTAAATAGATAAATCACCTACTTTATCTTGTACTTTGACTTGATAAACTGATAAAAATGAGTAAGAACTCACTAGTAGAATTGAGTCATATAATCCATTTTTTTAATATTGATATGTGCCTAAACACCCAACTTTTATTATATTCCTCTAATCTATGTGTTTGCCTCTTTCCACACATGAAATCTAGATTCATTTTAAAATAAAATAAAAAATTAATTAGGCAGCATTTCCAGAGAACAGTAGGTTTTGTCTGCCCTGAATTATGCCTCAGCATGTATAATACAACATAAGTAACAAACCGATACCAGTCACTCACTCACTGTCGGAGGGGAGGGCCACATTGCTAAGGAGCCCCGGACCACTATTTCTGCTGCCTCTGGCATCCACTGTGATTTTGAGCTCCATAGAGGGAAAGGGCAGATGGGAGGAGGCATGAGAGAAACCAAAGTTCTTTATACATGAACAGTACATTTTCCTACTAAACTGTTCAATTGACTCCAGATCCAAAATTGGCAGCAGATGTCTCTGACGTGGCCATAGAGTGACTCACAGCATTTCAGCTGAGACAAGACTTACCTTGACAGGCATTCAAATAATGTGCTTGGGGTATTTCTGGGCAATCACCACGATGTCAACAGTCAAGTTTTGAAAGGTACATGTGAATGAGTATTAAAATCTCTCTACTGTCAGGATCAGACTCTCACGGCCACCAGCACAAGAGAATGTGCTCCGTTAGAAAGCAAACGCTGCATGTCAAGAGAACGTAGGTGGCTTTTAGGCTGAGATTGTTGGTGCCTTTGCCACTGATATTCTTGGAACATTAGAAAACATTTCCTCTTGTCTAAGCTAGTGTATGCTCAATCCTTCTACTTCAGGTGCAGGGTGTGATCAGACTAGAATGAGTGTAGAATGAGAACCTAATCTAAATTTTCAAACATTCGTTCTAATGCAGCAGAAAAAACCTTAACTGTTTCTTTAAATTCATGCAGAAGTATGGGAATTTTTCTTACTAAGCATATTGGCATCATTAATAAGAAAATGCAGTTTTTAATTCATACACTTTGTCTTCGAAAATTACGTTTTAAAATATCTCAACTTTAAAAATTTTTTTAAACGTATTGGTTTTTAGTGAGAGGGGAAGGGAGACGGGGAGAGAGAGAGACAGAGAGAGAAAGATTGATTTGTTGGTCCACTTGTGTATGCATTCACTGGTTGATATGTGTCCTGACCAGGTAGCCAACCTACAATCTTGGTGTATGGAGATGATGCTTTAATCAACTGAGCTACCTGGCCAGGGCTAAAAATATTTCAGTATTTTAATAAATATAATATATAAGAAATATTACTTTTTGTTCTAGAAAAATTTTAAATATAGAGTTAAATAGACTATATTTAAGAAAGCATTGAGAGCATCTTTATAAAAAAAACTAGAGGCCCAGTGCACAAAATCTGTGCACTGAGGGAGGGTTGTCCCTCAGCCCAGCCTGCACCCTCTCCAATCTGGGACCCCCTCGGGGGATATCCGACTGCCAGTTTAGGCCTGGACATCCCTCTCACAATTCGGACTGCTGGCTCCCAACTGCTTGCCTGCCTGCCTGCCTCTAACCGCTTCTGCCTGCTAGCCTGATTGATGCCTAACTGCTCCTGATTGATGCCTAACTGCTCCCCTGCCGGTCTGATTGCCCCTAGATGTCCTCCCCTGACAGCCAGTCACCCCCAACTGACATCCCCTGCCAGCCTGGTTGCCCCTAACTGCCCTCCCCTGCAGGCTTGCCCCCACCTCAACTGCCCTCCTCTGCCGGCCATCTTTTGACAGCCATCTTTTGACCACATGGGGGTGGCCATCTTGTGTGAAGGTGTGAGGGTCAATTAGCATATTCCCTCTTTATTATATAGGATATGTTTTTTATTTTTATGTGGGCTCCCTCCTGGGGACCGAGCCCACAACCCATGCAGGTGCCCTGACTGGGAATCAAACCATGACTTCCTGGTTCATGGGTCGATGCTCAACCATTGAGCCATACCACCTGGGCTTGAGAGCATCTTTAATACTTCTCTCCTTTATAATACCTTGTATTTTTACATAGTGGGTAAAATGGGCCTTATAAATATATAATTTCTGAATTTGGTTACTTTCCACAGATACAACACACTCAGGGGAAATTGGCACCAAGAAAAAGGTGAAAAGACTGTTAAGCTTTCAAAGATACTTCCATGCATCGAGGCTGCTTCGTGGAATTATCCCACAGGCCCCTCTCCACCTGCTGGATGAAGACTACCTTGGACAAGCAAGGGTGAGCTAGCTACCCCCGTGCCACCTCACCGCAGACAGGGCCCGAGAGCATGTGCCACCACGGGTAGTAGGGTTGAGTCCTGCTTCTGACACTGAGATGCTCTGTGGCTTTGGCTGGTTACTCAACATCTCTGAACTTTTTTCTCTAATATAAAATGAAGTTAATGGAAATACACACCTCATAGGGGTGATGAGGTAAAGCATGTTTGCATGCTAAATATATTCATACCTAATTATTTTTAGTGTATAAATGTGCAAAACATATTTAACCCATTGAATTATCTCATTGTAATAGCTACCATGAAATTAACCCAATAATTACCAACTCTTAATTCCATTTTAAGATAGCAATATGGTGCATTATCTTTTCCATAATTTTTAATTCATTCAAATAATTGTTACTAATTTTATAATTATTTTTGCCATTCACTGGTCCAACTGAGGTAGACACTAATGTGTGACATTCTAAACAAAAGCCTGCAGGCTATCTCTAACCCAAACTGCCAAAGGAATTGAGAGTTTAGAAATAAACTGCCTCAGTTTAAATATAAGTCAAAGGTAGTGTCTTATAGTTTACATGCTAAGTAATATTATGCTACATATATACTATTAAGAAATAAGTAGCAAGTAATATCAGAAGAACTAATTCCCAATATTAGGTCCACAAAAGAGAAGGGGTCGGGGATCACTCCTTCTAACAACCCAAGGCCTGAATTGAGCGAATTTGTTTGTTGTTGTTCATTTGTTTGGTAAGAGGAGAATAAGACCAAGCCCTCAGCACCGGAGCCTCAGTGACAGCAGCCACCTCTCGAGAAAGGCAACGCTGAGATACAGAAGAGCAGCGGGCCAGAATTCATGTATCAGCACCAAGTCCTGGCTTGGCCCTTAGCTTTGTATGACTTGGGTAAAATGCTCACTCCATCTAGATCTCACAAACAACCTCTTAACCCTTCATTGCCCTGATGTTGTTGTGAAAGTCTCCGTGGGCCACGATGAGGCCTTTGGACTTTTCACAAGATACAAAGCCATTCAGGGGCAGGTAGGGGAGCAGGAGCTGGTCCTGACCTTAGCCATGGCCGTGAGCGGAGAAGAAGGAAGGCAGTCGCAGAAGCTACAGTGAGGAGAGAATCAGCATCTGCAACTACGTGTCTAACTGAGAGTTTCTAAGCATTGGGGTATTTTAAAAGAAAAATAGGATAAGCCTATTGAAAGTAGGTCTTTAGATTTCCCCAATATTTTTAATTGCTCGCTCTTCAGTTTTCTGTTACAGTGGTTCATTTCACATTTAGTCCCACGTTGAGCAGAATAATGTGCTCAGCCATCATTTTGACTCCATTTTATTAAAATTAGTTGTAAACCTGCCTTAAGTGAATAATAGTTTACCATGTAGAGGCTTCACTGAACTATAGTTTTAACAGACATCTAACATGGGTGTGCTTACTATGTATAAGCACTGTTATAAGCCCTTAAATTACAGGCATTTATATTTACATACGTTACCTTATTTAATCCTTACAACAACCCTCTGAAGGAATAATATCAGCCACATTTTTCAAATTCGGAAACTGAGGTACAGAGAAGTTAAGGAACCTGCCCACAGTTCCACAGGCAATAAGAGATGTGGTTGACATCAGATCAGGCAGACTGATCCCTGAGCCTGTCCCTTTAACACTGTTGTGATTAGCCAGTAGAGTAAGATTTATTTCACCACAAAACAGTTGTACGTTGATAGTAGAATGCTACTGTATTTTCACCATCTTAATTGTTTAAGCGACTGTGTCTCAAAGTGAATATTTGAGTCTTCAATGTGATTCATTTGAGTGGTTTTTTTTTTTTGCCTTTCAGCATATGCTCTCCAAAGTGGGAATGTGGGATTTTGACATTTTCTTGTTTGATCGCTTGACAAATGGTAAGTCACCCCAAAGAATTCACACTAAAATATACACCATAAATGGGATTAATTTTATGAAAACAATACTTATTTTTAAACATTGGTAATCCTTTTTCCCTCTTTCCCCCACTTTCATAAGTCTCCAGCCACTCAAGGAGGACCAGGGCAGGGAAAATTACTGCTGAAAAAGAATAATGAATAAATTTGGCCTTAAAGTCTTAAGACAGTTTCCTTCTGGCCTTGATGATCCCAAAGGAATTAGGAAACCACAGATTAGATTCTGTCCTTGCAGAGCACTTTGGCTCTCTCCAAAAAGAGGAAGTTCAATGTTAGCCAATAATGTTAGAAACTGCTCATCTGATCAGTCCTGCAGGGCAGGTAATTGTGCACTTTCATTAAGTGAGTCAAACCTGCCCTCGCGCCCGGTATTGTCCAGGTATGTTTGGCGTCTTCAGATGAAAACAATTGCTGAGGATAGAGTAGAAACGCTTAGGCTGCAGCTGAAAGGAAAGTAGATATTGTCTTTGGTTTCACTTTTAAAATTTTTGTGCCTACAAAGGCTTTCTTTAAGAAAATAATAAAATCCTATTATATTTTCATCTGCCTATTCAACAAATGCTGATGAGCTTAGGGAGCCAATGAAAGACATCATATTTAATGCTAACTTTCCTATTCCCACCATCTACAAAGCTTGTGATTTGTCATTGCAACTTGTTTTCTCATCATTCTATTACTGGAGAAACAACATATAGTGGAGAGAGTACAGCCTCAGACCATAAAACTGAGCTTTCCACTGTAGAAAGCTAACTAGGCCACATAGGGATGGATTCCATAATTTCTTAGCTCCCTTTGCTCAAATCATCTGAGAAATTGGTACCAGTAAATGAAATTAACTGTGAACCAAAGAACATGTTCAAAAGAGATTATACTCATGACTCATAGAAATATGAAATGAGCACATGGCAAAGATTTGTTTAACTTAATTAGCGATGTGGTAAGATGCTACAGGTCTTTCAAAAGAGCATTCAAAGAGCCACACATATATAAGCAGTAAGAAACACATGAATTTATAAATAGCTATAAAACTGGGAAGAGGACATCAATTATATTTCCATCTGAATTATTTCGTTTGCATGTATATGGACAAGGGTTGCTTGAAATACTATCAGTTATCTACAGCTTGATAGTTGTGAAATAGCCCAAAACAAGGAAAGTTGCAGGAACACATAGAATGAGGTACCCTGGAAGAGTATTCTTAGGCAACACATTGTTTTTATTTAAGACATCCAGTCGTCTTCTTGGCCCATTTCACAGTCTTTCATAAATTCTATGATACTTTTAAAATTCAAAATCATGATTCTTTAGTAAATAATATTCCTTCAATATTTACATGTTATTGTAGCTTCAAATTTGCATCTTTGCCAACTTGAGTTATAAAATGTTTCAAGGTAAGTATAATCTTGATTGATACCTAAGTAGGCAGATTCCTTCTATAACTCCTTATAACTCTTAATATTGCTAATAATTCATTGCCTTTGGTATAGGGTGACAATCTGAACTAATTTTCTTTGTACAATAAGAGGAAACCTAGGACCAGATCATAGTAATGATATCCTTTATGCTTGAATAATTTCAAATTTAAAGGGGAAAATAAATGATCCTATTAGAGACCTTTCATCACAGAAACTGTGGATCCTATTGTCAATCTTGATAATTTAATGGTAATGAAAAGGAGTTAAAACTGGTGACTGTTTTCCTCCAGGAAACAGCCTGGTAACACTGCTGTGCCACCTCTTCAACACCCATGGACTCATTCACCATTTCAAGTTAGATATGGTGACCTTACACAGGTTTTTAGGTAAGTCTCTTTTTCTTTCATATTCCTACCTCCTTTGCCATGAATAATGACAGTCCACAATAAACTAGCAGGAACCCTAGCATGGTAGATGAAGACCTCAAATTAATCTCAAATTATCTCATCTTAATTTTAAAATATGGTTTACCCATTTAAATCACTGAAAAAAAATGTTTATTTGGTTAGTTATGTTTACATCCAATAAAGGCCATACAGAGAAAACCAATAAGAGCAGGGACCCAAAAAAGAAGTTACTGATCTGTTCACATGTCAATAAAACTCCAGTAAGGCATGCCTCAAAGAATCCCAATCTGGACATGAGCTGTTGAATATCTTCAATAGACATTTTTTTAGTAATAAGAACTACCATTTATGTAGTGGTATGTTATTTCTAATCATTTCAACAACCCTGCAAGTTGGGCATTATCCCCACCACTTGGCCCAGAGTTAAGGAGAAGTACAAAGTGGTCTTGTACCTTGCTCAAGGTCAACAACTTATCATTGGCAGAGCCGCAATCTAAACCCGGGCTCTCTGACTTGAAAGACCACCATCTTTCCCCTTAACTCCACCATCACTCTCTGTCCAAAACAGCCCCAGTCTTATTTGACGTTATGTGCATCCTTATTTACCTGCCAGTGAATTATCTAGGGCACATTTTTAATCACCACATAACTTTTTGCTGCCACTTAGCATGTTTCTGGCTTCTGTGCTTTGAATTTGAAAGCTGACTTGATGTCTGTCATCAATAGTAAAATAGCAGTGAAAATGATAGCAACAGTAGCAGCAACCAGGCTTACATGGTGCTTACATATGCTGGGAACTCTTCTAAGGACTTGCATATATTAACACTTGCCATAGCCCTTTGAGATTGGAGTCATTGTTATTCCCATTTTATAGAGAAATAAACTGAGGATCCTTGTGGTTAAGTCACTTGCCTGATACAAATAATAATGCTAGGGGCAGAATTCAAATATAAGTGTAAAATAAACCTGCTGAATAAAAGGTATACGTGACACAACAGGAAATTTTGAAAGCAGCCACAACATGGATCAGTTTCAGAAATACAAATAACCTCAGGCAATTGAAGTTAGATTGCTTGAGCAAAGTAATGGCCATGAACAAGGCCAAATAGTTTTGATTTTTCTAGAGAAGGAGAATGCAGATACTTTGGGCATGTGTATGCACTCAGAGTACATGTAAAGAATGCAAAGATTTGATGACAAAAATAACACCAGAATCCAGAGCCAAACTCACAGCATGGGCTGACAAAATATGACCACACTTGCAAACCTGGATGTTCTATACATACTGGCTATATTGCATCCTAAGCATTGCCTTGGTCATTAGCTGAAGCAGGCTAGTGGCTTCTCTAAATAGCCAATTAAAATTGCCCTGCTTATGTCTCTACTTGATTCCAAGAGCACTCTGGTCCTTAAATTGGAAGGGCATGAGAGATGATAACTGCTCTGAATGAGGCAGAAATAAAGCCAGGGAGTCCTCAGTTGGATCAACACCGTAAATAGAAAATCTGCCTGAAGAAGCCCCAGATTTGCTGTGGTCAGTATTTGTTACTCAAGTGGTAGACCCATCTTGGATCTCAGGAGTGTGATGCTACCTACTGGGGCTGTTTAAAAGGAAACCTCTCTTATGGCATAATATTCATAAATGGCAGCAAAATTAAATAATTAAACTATAGTGTGAAGTAAAGTTGTTCGTTTCCGACATATTTATTTTTCCTATGAATGAAAGCCTTCATGCATGCCAGAGAGGGATGATTAATGAAGGTGGTGAGGGTTCCCAAGGGCCTCACAAATCCTTTTAACCTTTTCCCCATCTGCCTTCCCCCTTCTCGCCACTAAAAGCAGCTCAGTAGAACTGTGAAACTCCTAAGCCATGTTCATTTTTAAAGAATCCCTTGGGTGCACATTTTGGAGTCACTAATATTTTTAAGCAAAAGGGACCCTTAATAAATCTGAGGTCTTCCTGTTTTGGTTTTAACTGACTGAGATATCTGTTTACCTCCTAGTCATGGTTCAAGAAGATTACCACAGCCAAAACCCGTATCACAACGCCGTCCATGCAGCCGATGTCACCCAGGCCATGCACTGCTACCTGAAGGAGCCAAAGGTAAGGCCAGACCAGGCTGCCTCCTCAGCCATCTGGAAATGCCACGTCAACTACTTGCTGGGTTCTAAATCACCCAACATACCAGAATAGCTGTGATGGGTCCTTTATAACACAACTACAAATTGTTAGATTCCAGTTCCAATATCAACTCTGATAATCGTGCAATACTCATGAAAGAGGATGTACATTTTCCGAGGTTTCCTTTCATAACTTGTATGAAAGGCTGCATTAGGACAAAAAAAAAATCCTCCCCATGATAGTCTGCATCTTATATATCTTCAACAGTCCCAGGAACTAGCCATTTTGCCTTGAATCTTTGCTACAAATGGTACCAGCATTGACATTTTCTGGGAACGGTCCCCCACCTCATGGTTGTTGATGGACAAGTAGAATCAAAACTCCTCAAGGCTCAAACTCCACTTCCTACTAAGGCAACTGAATATCCTGATTCAGGCCCAAGAAAATGAGTGAACGGCACAGACCTCTTAGCAAGTGTGCTCTGATGTCATCAACCAATCCAAAATTAAAAACATGAGAACAGTGCTTGTTACTACAGACCGAGGCATTTCTTAGTCGTATAAAGTTGGTAAAACATAGAGGATGAATTTCTTAAGGTTTTTGAAAATAAAATCCCAGTCCAAGACTCTGTTCAGTTCAATCAGTTTTAACATCTACCACTGACTATGCAGATGCCAAACAAACATTCCCAAGACAAAACTGGGTAAATGCCTCATCCGTATAAAACAGCCCGAAGACATTAAAGGCTTTCTTTTTTAATCTCCAGGTAGCCTGAAAGTTATATATTTAAAGTTAGTGTTAGATTCCCATTCCCCTGCTTGTTTTCCTAGCTAACAGAGAGAGAGAGAAAGAGAGAGAGAGAGAGAGAGAGAGAGAGAGAGAGAGATTCTCACACACCCACACACTCCACTATTACACGTTGAATAAATATGCAAATTTTGCAATTCACTTTTTAATATGTTTTTATTGATTTCAAAAAGAGGAAGAGAGGGGGAGAGAGAAAAACATTGATGAGAGAGAAACATGATTGGCTGCCTCCTACAAGTTCCCTACTGGGGATTGAGCCCACAACCCAGGCATGTGCCCTAACCAGGAATTATACCGGGCAACCTCCTGGTGCGTAGGACAATGTCCAACCAACTGAGCCACACGGGCTGGGCATTCAGCACACTTTGAATTTCATATTCAAAGTGTGGCAATGATATAGTGGGTGGTTGAAATATACAAATTATTTTTTTATGTGTCCATCATTTTGGTTTTAACGTTTTACTTCATTTGTAGTTTTCTCTGGAGCAAGGTTGGTTTCAGGCTCTGACTTCTCCTTACCCACAGACAGGCAACAACACTGCAACAATAAAAGGAAACAGAGTGGCAGTAGGAAATGGAGGGTACCTGAATGGTCTACACCATTTGACTTGCTCAGTTACTTTCTGCACAGTCCTTTCTTTTTTCTTGCAATTCCATGTGACTCTCACCTCACCGACTGCTTCAGAGGATAGAAGTCTGAAGGATGAAAGGCCTGGGCAGCTTTGTGATGCTTCACTCAGTATGATTTAACCAAAACAAATGGTAACCTGTTTGTGAAAACATACCCTTTGACCTCGCAATTTGACTTTCTTAACAGCTCGCCAGCTTCCTCACACCTCTGGACATCATGCTTGGACTGTTGGCTGCAGCAGCCCACGATGTTGACCATCCCGGGGTGAACCAGCCGTTTTTGATCAAAACTAACCACCACCTTGCCAACCTGTATCAGGTAGGAGAGCTCAACAGTGAACCAGGCGCAGAGTGGCCAACGGCCTTAGACCCGGTCCTGGAGCCTGAATCTCACCCTTGGAGATGGCTTCATTCAGGGTCAGCCACAGTGATGACCACAGTCAAAGAGCATGGGTTTGAAATAGATCCAGGATATCCCCCCAAAAGGATTAAATTGGTTTACAAGGATCTACAAGGAATTCAATTTGCTCTGAAGCAGATTTGAAATTATTAGAAGTCAAGCAGGATCCTTACTCTCTGATGGTCTGAGAATATCTGTGTCCCTGGGAATTATCTCACATATCGTGGCTAATTGAAGCTCATCTTTATAGGACTTCTATAAATGATACTGCTCAGATGTAACCCTAATTCAGACTATGTCTCTAGGGCCATTTCTGTACTTTATAGGCCTCTGAGTTAGAGGTATTTTATCAAAGACAATAGACATTGTTTAAAAAAAAATAGTTCAGCAGCATGAGAAGATTGGCCAGGAGAATTTTCACCCCTTGATACTGTTTCAGATATTAAGCCATATGTCATAAATGAATTATCCCCAGAGTTTTCAACAGGATTCTTTGGAGACCTTTGGTTGTCATTCACAAAATCATTAAATACAAGAAAATTACTGATCTCAATTTTAGTAGAGCTTTTGTAAAAAATTTAGTGCTGAAAGAATTCCTGGCAGATCCCTCCCATAAAACAGCTTCCTTCTACACGATGTTGCAGCTTAAGAATGTATTTATTTCCAACAAAGCACAACTGGAACATTTTCAAAAGCCTTTCCCATCCAGTTGATTTGCTTTGGGCATAGGGAGAAACTGGTATTCCAAGGTTTATGGCTCCATCTGGTATGTATTTTAGCATTGGGCTTCCCTGGGCTGTCAGCCAGCACCTGGAGCTGGGATAGATATGGGGGGACAGGATGACAGAACTAAGAAAGTCTTTTGATGATAAACTAAAAACTAAAAGAAAAAGAAAAAAAGAAAAAAGAAAGAGAGAAAGAAAGGAAGGAAGGAAGGAAGAAAGAAAGAAAGAAAGAAAGAAAGAAAGAAAGAAAGAAAGAAAGAAAGAAAGAAAGGAAGAAAGGAAGGAAGAAAGAAAGAAAGAAAGAAAGAAAGAAAGGAAAAAGAAAAGGGAGAAAGAGAAATCAATCAATGCAATTGGCTACTTAATCCATTCCCAAAAAATCTAAATGCTTATATAACTTCAATTTCTCATCATCAAGTAAATTATATCAATGGGAGTTTGAGAGTATTACTGCTATTGGGTAATTTATACATAAAAATTAGGTTCATCATACTGTACTTTGGCAGGTAGTAAGTATATACAAACACATAATGAATTCACATTTAGGTGGAAGTCAGAAATATACCAGATATTAAAGACATAAAAACAAGAAAGTAAGTGTAGATTTCATCAATAATGAAGAATTAAGTACCCACTGCTAATTAACAAAAATTGATTCTCAAAAGCAAGATACTCTATCTTCTTAGGATACTAAAAAATGTTCTCAAAAAATGGATTCCTTACTCAAACCTTTGAAGTGCAAATACTTTTAATAATTTTTATTAACATTCCAATACAACTGAATTCTCCAGCCTTTTCAATACAACATATAGTTTTGTATATTTTTCATCAGCAACTATTGCCTATATTTGATGATATACTGGTATCTAGACATACAAACATGAATAACATATAATCTCTGCCCTCAAACATTTGTTCAAACTCTGATGTGCAAAATCCAAGAAAACATAATCACAATTTGAGAAAGGTTTGAGGAATTAGCTAAAGGTATGCATTTAGATACAACTTTTTTTAAAGTATTTGAAGAGTAAATGCCTGTGTTGTTCTTTACATCCAAAGATATTACTATAATCAAGTAAGTTATTATTTTTTTCTAACAGTGAGTTTATCAGCATCTAATCTTTGATAGAAAACAAAAAGGTCCTTTTGACAATGACTAGAGAGAAATTTGGATACAGGACCCAAAAACCACATTCAAGATACTGTCTTCATCAGTCTCCTGCTCGACTGATCTTAGGACCTCTTGGAGGCTAGAGATCTGTCTTTATGTTATAGAAACAATGCTGATGGCAAACCAGTATTATAAAATTACTTCCAATATGAAACTTTTATCAGCCAAATGAGATTTCAATTCTGTCCCCAAAATTGATGCTGCCTTTAATATTTGGCTATATACCATTGTTAACTATCTGAAGGAACTCCCAAAAGATAAATTCCCTGTTAAATTCAGTTTTAAAAAGTATGTAACTGACCTTTATTCAACACTCACTATGATTCAAATGCTGTGCTAACTGCTTTTTATGTATTATATTATTTCATCTTCACAGTAGCCCAGTTAGGTGGGTACTATTATTATACCTATTTTACAGAAAGGTGAAAATTGATACTTAGGAAAAATTAAGTATTTTTCCTAAAAATAAACAGCTAGTTAATGACAAAGCTAGGATTGGAACGCAAGTCTTTTGTCTCCAGAGCCGAAGTGCCTACGCACTATACATACTGCCTCTAAAACTCATATAAATTACCTACTACATGCAGAAAACTAAGAGCTCTCCTCGAGCTCATCCTATTGCAGTGAGGGAGACAAGAGGATTAGAGGTCAGTGGCTTAAAGCAGGAGACTTTGCTAAGTACTCTATAGTAAACAGTGAGAGAGTGTGGTGGGAAGACAGTAATTGATTCTACAGATGGTTTCTGAAAGTAAAAAAATTCATGGAGGAAGCATGGTGTAAACTAGTCTTGAAGCATGTGTAACATTTTGAGTAACATTTTGGAAGTCCGGTGTACTTTTGTGATTAAAACCCACAACTTCATAATAACTGAAAACGGACTGTCCCTATGGCCTTTAGCTGAGCATACTCCTGCCATGAACACACCCTACCCTCAGATCAGTGTCTGATAAATTCCCTGTAGATTAGCTGTACCGAAAAGGACTTGGGTCAGAAAATCCCCACACTGCGCAGGCTGTAGATGAGGAACTGGCATAAGGCTCCAGGTTTTCAATTTCAAGCAGAAAAATCATGGTACATAACCTATAAGCTGAGTGAGACCATTAACAACACATGATATTTAAAAATATTTTGGAATTGTAGCCTTTTAACCTACCAAGGGTCTGTTGGTTGAAACATGAATGAACTTTCAGGAAATTACATGAAGATTTTGAGCATGTACCTATGCACATTTTTCTAGAGAGAGGACCCATCACTTAGACTCATATTTTAAAATGAATTATAGATTCAGAAAATATTAAGAACCATGGTAATGAGTGAAAATATATTTATGTACACACACTACATATATTATACAACATATTGTGAAATGATACAGAAACATGCACTCACATTTGGTTAACAAAGATACAATAGAAAGGTGCTGGGAATTATGTGGCTTTGAGAACACCCTGTGCATGACTACTACAATCCAGATTTACTATAAATGAGATAAAATGAAAGGACGTCCTCTCCCTCCTTTTGTTGGCTATGTTCTTTCAGCTCGGATACATAAGATCGTTGCATAATGCCTAGCCTGTGTTTCTGCCCTGAGACAAAGAGAGAGCCAGGGCAGCTGGACAAAGGCTGGGTCAAGGGGCTCTCTCCCATTGCCTGTGTCTGGGCTGGACTCACTAGCTGAACTTCCAACCCAAGTTCAACATGAAGGCCATCAAGGCACTTCCACCTGGCACCTCTCATCAGAGTGGAAACAGTCCAGGTGTCCATGGTGGACTGAGAGGTAAAGAGCATGTGAAAGACAGAACCCACAACTTGCCTTCTGTCCCTCTACCCTGCAACCCCACACACACGTGGGCTCAGCCATTGGGCAAAGTAAGCATTAAGTCAGATATGGTATTATTACAATTGCAAAAGAAATCACTTTTAGTTTAATTTAAAATTGAATCCCCTTTGATGGAGTCCGACTATGTATTAACTAGTGACAGAGCAACCTAATGAATAAAATAATTAATTAATTGCTCCATAAAATTTCATATTTATTACATTTTATACTGTCTTGCAGACGTTTATAATCATTTTCTTAGTCACTTATCACAAACACTAGGAGGAGGTCAGCATTTTTAACCACTTTTTATTATTTTAATGACTCTGAACCATAAAGATGGAGCTGACAGAACCAGAAGTGCTCCTTCCACCTGGTCCTACGGCCTCTTCTCAAACAAGCAACTGCAAAGCTGATACGTAACTTCACGATCCCTGCAATAGCAAAGCTGTTTGAGCAAACGTTGTGAAAATATTAAAAAGGAGGCTCAACTTTGATTTTCTGCTTGATAAAGTTTCTGCTGTTCATGGCGAGGTAGCTGGTATGTGGCAGGTCCGTGGCCCTGATCTGAACACGGGCCTGCCCCTTGGACAACAATGAATGTCCAGGCTCCTTGCTCCCAGAGCAGTGACTGGGGCAGGTGTAGGTCGGACAAAAGAGCGGTATCTTCAAACAGGCAGTAAACGTACCAGTGCTGTGGTTTCTCCAAAGCCAAGGTCTGTCCCTCTGAGACCTCCTGGGCTGGGACTCGTGCAGCATTACCAAGGAGACCACTTGGCTTGTTAAGGAAGAGCTCAGCCACTTCATTATCTCCTAGAGTCTTGCTTCTCTGTTTCATGAGCAATTAAAAATGAAAACAGACTATGTTCATGTTGTTTTTCTTCCTGTATCCTCTGGTTTAAAAGAGTAATTAACTCTGACTCCTGTTGAACACCAGACTCAGTTTAGCAACATCATCCTGAGTATTTTAATCAAAAAAAGTGTCCAATAAATAGCCCAGGAGTGGCAGGGAGACAGTAGGGGTGGGGAGGGGGGAGAAAGGGTGCAGAACGGGGTTGGGGGGAGGGACCAACGGTTTGAAGCCACCTTGTACAATAGCAAACCTGCTCTGCCAGATTTCCTTTGACAAATAGACTCTTGATTTAATTTTAAAACCTGTATTGTTGGTTTACTAAATGCTAGCTGTGCTATTATTGGGGAACAAAAGGATTGTTTTTGTTCTCAGAGTGGATAATACTTAAAAATTCTGATACAAAGAAAAATAAAGGTTTTGCTGTAGGGGATTTGAGGGTTTCATTTATTCCAAATTAAAATTCTAATAGGTTTTGTGACACAAAGGTGGACATTTACTGTTTCAGCTTTAAAGTCAAGATTATTCTTAAAACTACAAATAGGAAGCGTTTGCAACGCTAGAACAAATTGTCCCTGGGATCAGGTGAAGTTGCTGAGGTGATGCTCTTACGGGTAGACAGGTGTGGTACCCTAGGTGGGAGTCCAAAACAGTTCCAGATTTCAACAGAATGGCGTCATTCGCATCCTGTGCTCAGATATCCATGAGCATTCCTGATTACCTTCTTCTTTAATTCAAACCTCCCTTTTACTGAGACTGTTCTCTGAGCCACTGTGAAAGCAGGTGAGCCGATAGGAGCAGAGCCGCCTCCCTGTGAGTGGGACCCAGGTAACTCCGGTTGTTCCCTGTGAGACACCCGTACGGTCCAGCCTGCTCGCCCAGCCTCTCCCCTAGTGCAGGACACCACCAGCATTGTCTTGTCTACATTCAGAGTGATGTGGCTCCAACCTTTCCTCGGCTGCAGCTCAAATCTGACCCATAGATGCCTCCCTAAAATCCCACTGCCTCAGGATTCAGTCCAAATGACAGCACAATTTACAAACCCTGTTTTGGTCTGACCCTGTTATACTTTCCAGCTTCACTTCCCATCATTACTCAACCATGCTTCTGTGTATCATCCCATCTGAACTTCTCTCCAAGTCCTGAATGTATTGCTCATTCCTTTTCATTCAACAAATGTTCATTGAGTGCTTAACACATGCCAGGTGCTGGGAATACAGGAGATGAACAGAACAAATGAAAATCCCTGCTTCCTACTAGGGGAAACAGAAAATAGCTAAGTAAAATATGTAGTATATTAGATAGGGTTCCTCTTACAGTCTGCAACATGTGCTCTTCCTTCTGCCTATTTTAATGAAATATAGTCCCTCTCCATGGCCTGAACTCTTTGACTGCTCTCTAACTCACTTATTCCTTCTATCTCAACTTGGACATATCTTCCTCCTGAAAGATATTTCTTTCAATGTCCATCTTCCATGTCCCTCCTATACAATTTCACAGCCTTCTATATCTTCCTCTATCAGTGTTTTCTCTCAAACCTGCCACTGCCTGATTCGATGTCCACATCCCCATAGTCTGCAAGCTCCTGAACACCCGCTTATCACTGTTGTAGCCTCAGCATCCAGCAGGTTTCTGGTGTCCAGTGAACACCAGAGGTTTGTTCGATGAGTAACTAGGTGGGTAGATGGATGGACCCATGAACACACTGGACACATGCAGCAAGAAAGACAGAACCAGAGTAACACTGAGAGATGGGGACTATTGGCAACGGCGAGTACACACAAAGACCAGGGTGAAAACCTGACAAGCAAAGGTACGAGCACGCAGACCAGGGAGACCACCGAGCCAAGGCATGCACTCCCACTGTCCACTTAATAGCTACTCCTGCTGCTTGTCACATTCTTGCTACCCTACGTTAAAGGTCCAGCATAAAGAATGAGAAGCATTGATTGAAAAATTTTTTATAATTATTTTCTTACTTTAGATCTTACTAGAGGCCTGATGCATGAAATTCGTGCAAGAGTAGGCCTTCCTTCCCCCAGCTGCCAGCACCGGCTTCCCCCTGACACCGGGACCCAGGCTTCCCTCCAGCCCCAGCTTCGTCCAGAATGATGTCTGGTCTAATTAGCACATTACCCTTTTATTATTATAGATAATTGACAAATCTATCTGATATATGTTATTTCTGGAGTCACTTACCTGTTCCTAATTGTCTATGAATGAGTAGTAGGAGAGTGCTTATTGCTATAATTTTAAAACCTCTAAGGCTTTTACTTAAGTCTAAGGATTTCATCACAAAAGATCCCAAGTCTGGCTTCTCTCAGCTATTGACCAAAATTTTAACAGGACTCTTTTTCTTTTAGCAGTTACTTAAACTTTTGCAGCTACTGGACTTTCAGGTTTCGGAAATTATTTATTCAGTATCCACTCAACAAATATTTACTTTTTTAAATGGCACTGTGCCACACACTGGGGCACAGAGATGAATAAGATACACTCCCTGCTCTCCATGGCAATTATGTATGGCAGCCGGTCTCCGACAAGGCCTGTGTGCCCGTGGGGATACTCGCAGGCTTCCTCAGGGGGCCTGGGCATGAATATGCTAACAGAATCCATTTTCAGGTCCTTAAACCGACCTGCCAGGAATGTGCTTGCAGGGCAGTCAAACCAGTCCTACTTTTCCACTCCTTTCCCAATCACCCTGTCCCCACTTCACAGAAGACAGAGCGCTTACCCATGATGCATGCTGCATATTGCTCCAGTTGTGCCAATATCACATGCTACCTCCATTTGAAAAAAAACAAGGGAACAATGAAAATATTAAAGGAAGTCTCCTATGACTGAGGTGCTATAACTCTCCCAAACTTCTCATAAATAGATGCATCTCTAATACATTTTTATTCTTAAGCAAATTATTTTTTTCACATTTGTAATATAAGTGTATTTTG
The DNA here is from genome assembly GCF_000327345.1 of Myotis davidii. Lineage (NCBI taxonomy): Eukaryota > Metazoa > Chordata > Mammalia > Chiroptera > Vespertilionidae > Myotis > Myotis davidii. Next base: position 3,889,943 of record NW_006300032.1, on the reverse strand, counting down.
ACCACTTAGTTACTAATAATTATTGTATTATAAAATGCAAGATGGAAAAACATTTACTACTTAGAGACTGATGTTAGGAAAATTTGTTCAGTTAAAATTTCAATGCATATGCTTATTTTTGTTGCAGAGAAATGTGATAGGGTGACAATAAAAGAATTTCACACATAAAATGTTTTATATTACTACATAAAATAAAATTCTATGGGAAAATAGAGTGGAAATATAAATTCTAGAGGGAAAAGAATCAATTTATAATTTTCAACTAAAAGAATAAATTATTCATGTGGTTTTTTCTGTGGGTGATGAATGGGCATTAAATGCCATTGGCTTTTAAATTCCCTTAGATATGTTTAATATATAAAAGAATGTTATGACATTACATTAAAATTCGATATTTACAAATATACAGAACATTACATCTTTTGTTACCATGGAAATTTGCGATTTTAGGTATCAATACTTTTAACACTAAAGTTTTTTTAAATAAATAAAAAAAATCTTATAAAGCAAAATATAGAAAAACAGCTAAAAATAATAAATAATAAATTAAAGTACATAAAAAGTATAAGGAAAGCATCATTTTTAAAAATTATTTTCAAGAGTAAATGAAGAAACCTGTGAAGATCACTGACACATGAGAGCAAGGCCAGGGAACAGAGTTGTCACAAAGTCTTTTAGGCACTGGGATAGGAAGAAGCTTGAACTGGGGTATGGAGCTAGGAGAGGGAGCTGTCAGTTCTCTTTGGAGAACCAGGAAGGTCTTCCCTAACAAATGGTAATGGTTTATCTCAAAAAAAAAGAAATGTGTGGTTTGGCTGGTGTGGCTCAGTGGTGAGCATCGGCCCAGGAACCTACTGAAGTTAGTGAGCTCCTGAGGGTAGCAATTTTTGTCATTAATCTTTGGATCCCCTGGGCCTGCCCTAGCACCTGGCATAATAGTAGCACTCAATACATATTAATGTTTCAACCATTGATTAGGGACATGGTAGGAAATTCTGTCAGATAAACAAGTCACATTCTGGCAGCTTAGGGAGTGTGGACTGAAGGAAGCACTGCAATGAAAGGAAGGGGTAGACATAAGTGATGTCATGTTGGAAGAACCAACAGGCCTCAGAGACTGATGGGATGGGAGGACTGAGCGTGGCTGGAAGATGAGTTCTCCCCAAATACAACCGAAATCTACTCAACTCCTAACAATCAAACTGCAGGGGTTTTCACAATGAAACCAAATTTGGAGGGAAAGATTCCAGGCTGGATTTACAAACTAACATCTAATTAAAACAAGCAACCATAGACTTTTGAAGCAGCGACTATACATTATTTTTGGAGAAGCAAGCATCACTACAGGCATTCTCCAGTTTGTTAATTTCCGGCTTCTGAATGTTTGGATGTGGCCCCACAGAGGAAATTCTTGGGAGGCAGCTAGGTGTGTGTGCAAAGCTTAGGTCTTGACAACTGGCAGGCCTGGGTTTAAGGCCTTCCTTAGCCCCTCACTAGCTATGCAAACTCTCAGAGAAACCCGAAACTGTATTACCTATGAGTTAATGATGAAAATAGTAGAATTATGTAAAGATTAAATGAGACCGTGTAAACTGGGCGCTTCATAATTGTTAGTTCCGCTTTCCTGTGCTGCCCTTCTTTTCTTATTCTCTAGGATCCCCTGAAGTACCCCAACTTCCAACACAGTTCTAGCCAAAACATACTTTTATTTATAGCGACTGCCCCAGAAAGGTTGTGTTTATAATCGAGTACTCCATTGTCTTTTATTCTGTGCCAGCTTCTAGGCCCCCTCAGTTTCTTTCCATCTCCCTGGTGCTCATCTCCAAATATGGTTTCGCCAGCAAATTTCCAAGTATCCTGTTATTCTGTCTTTGAAAAGATTATTAATGGAGATGTTAAATCAGGCTGACATAAATAACAATGCTTAAAGCAATCCTCCGGACACTTTTGTTCTACTCATCAGAGATATGGTGTCATCTATCATTAGGTCTTGTTACAGCTTTCCAGCCCCTTAAAAACTCACACGAAGACACTCATTTCACTTGAATTAATCTTGCAAGTGACCGCTCATGAGTTACGGAATTATATGTCACCACAAGATAGAACATCTGTTACATCACACTAACCTATCACTTTCTTCCCTCATAAATCTTGACGGTCAAAACAAATTAGTCTAGCATGTTATTTCTAATAAACAGTCTCTTTTGTTGTGTGTGGCTCATGCCCAAAAGGAGATAATAGACCCGTTGATAAAAGTAACAAAATCTCATCACTGGTTCCAACATAGTCAAGTGATAAATAACGAATAATGACTCTTTGGCGAGGAGAGGAATGAATAGCACTAAAAGAGCGCTTACAGGTCAGTATCAGACTGTACCTCATGGAACTAAATCCTACAGCGTCCCGGAGAGAAATTGCTGTCTGAGCTCAGAACCAAATATAGTGGCAGTTTTCCTGAACTTGCTTTTTCCTAATAGATCGTTGGTTGTGTTACTCACAGAGGTTCTCTTTTCTCACTTCCTGAAAAAGTTGAGCATTATATGGGTGGCTCCGTTATAGCAGCGGGAGGCATAATGATGGAATATTTTCCTCTCTCTCTCTCCATTTAGACTCCATGTTGTTTTATTTGTTTCTTTCCCCTCACCTTTTCATTTCATTGTGGCACAATAACACAATATAAAATTTACCATGTTAACCGTCTTAAGTGTGCATTTACATTGCTGTGCAGTCGCCACACCATCCCTCTCTAGAACTCTTTATATCTTGCAAAACTGTGCACCCATTAAATAATAACTCCCTATTCCCCCAGCCCTGGAACCACCATTCTTTCTATCTTCATGAATGTAACTACTCTAAATACCTCATATAAGCAGAATCATGTAATTTCTCCTCACTTTTAATGAATGCTATCTTCCTGTATTTTTTCTAAGTTTTATAACCCCCACTTGAAACAAAATGGAGAATGAATAAATAAACAAATAAGGAAATAGAGCAAAATTATTTCCAAGGACCTAGATGAGTCCCATTCTACATGTATACATATCAAGTCAGTAGTAAGGCCATAATGTTTGCTGACTAGAATAAAACACTGGATTGTAAGAAATATTCATTATTTCAATAGTTAATGTTCAGACAAGCAGCATATTTAAGATAACAGTGGGGTCAAAGGAGAGACTGAACATAGTAAAAGTTCCTGCAAGGAAAGAAATATCAAGATAATGGAACAAGGAAGCAATTGTAGATTCAAACTGAGAACGAATGGGCTAAGTGCCAAAACACTAGGTCATAAAGATTACGGACAGACCTGTCCCTATCGCAGTGGGTCGCAAACTTTAGCGTACATAGAAATTAATCGGTACAAACCCACCAAACCAAAACTGTATTGACTGGGCCTCAGGAGTCGGAGTATGTCATCAGCTTCCCAGGTGGTTTACGGAGAAGGTTTCCTATGCGTGTTGACAAACAATGGTGAGTGTAGTAGATCAGAGAGACTGTGAGGCCTGCCTCTATTTGGTTGAGTCGTATAATCTTGGTGTATCTTATGCATATGGCCCCATGGTATCCATTACTACCTTTTTGTATCTGCTTCACTTTCTTCTACATCGAGTGTTGCCTGACCAAACTAGCAAAAACAGTGGCTGAAGCAGGAGTGAATGACACTAGAAATAGACCTTCATTCAGTCCTCCACTGTAGGGCCAGCAAGGGCCACTATCCTATCATCCGTGTAGCCTTGAGAATAGGCCCTATGATTGTTTTATTTTGTGTTGCTTTTTCAGTCTGCCTCTTTGTCATCAAAAGGGGGCAATGCTGGCCTCAGGGAAGCTGTGTTCAGCATGAACGATCAGTATGTAGCTTCTCTCTCGTTTATAGCTTTAATTTTCTCTCTAGAATATGTCTGTGCTGGAAAATCACCATTGGCGATCTACAATTGGCATGCTTCGAGAATCCAGGCTTCTTGCTCACTTGCCAAAGGAAATGACGTAAGTAGTGCAGAGATGAAACACACTGATGTCCACACATAAGAGATAAGCCGCTTTCTCTAGGGCACACTCGAGACCCCCCGGGTTAATGGTAGGGAGCCAGCTCGCTGTGCTTCCTGCCTGCACTCCGCATTGTCCATCAGAGGAGATTCATGTCAGTTACGGCAACCCAGAAGCCAGAATCTCTCTGTGAGCTTTGAAAGGGCCTTGAATCGTCTCTGACCTCACGTCAGGAAAAGGAGAATAAACAGCCCTCCCCTTTCACACTCTTCAGCATCAACACTCTGCTTTGCCAAATTCCTGTCTTTTCTGTTAACAAAATTGTCCTCCTGTGTAGACACAAATAATAAATATTTATCAAAAAAGAACACAGGAGTTCTCAAGCTAGCTTTAAGACTAGTTCAATGACGTTTGTTTCATAATTGCCAGTCTCAGCGAAAATAAAAGTCAGGAATTTTTTTCTAAAATGTCTTTTGTTAAGTAACTGAGTTGGCCCAGCAATTTTTTCTCCATCAATTTATGCAGGTCTGTGGTATTTAAAACAGAATGGGAAATACTAGTTTCCTGGTCTGCTGTTTGTTAGCCCGAGTATTTAGGCCTAGTCCCACTAAAGCCAAGGCCAAGGCCCTTGCCTCACTGAATGCATGGCCCCAAGGTAGCTGCTGTACTGTCTACCTAGGCCAGCACAAATTCTGATCTGTGAAATTAAAATGCACAAACCCGAGGTAGCTAAGAGAGAAGTAAATAAATAGGCTTCTGTAACCTTCTTTCTGAAGGGCACACAGCGTAAGGTCAGGTTATGTCTCCCCATAAAACAGGCACTATGCTCTGGGCTCCTTGGCTTATTCCTGGCCATCTGATATTATCTCATGCTGTTTCCTAGCACCCGGAGGAATGTTGAATTTGCAGGAAGAATTTCAGTTCTGATAACTTTTTACTCCCAGAAACTAAAAAGCAATCCTCATGCATGAGATCAAAACTTGTGTCTTTTACTAAAACAATACATTGCAAAGATCAAGGAAATGCAAAAAGAACTAAGAACTAGAACAAGAAATCATGTAAGAAGGAGATGAAATAGGAGGTTAGTGGCAAGGTCAGCTAAAGAAAGAAAGGAGAATGGAGGGAAGGAGAATGAGGACAGGAAAAAAACAAAACAAAAGGAAAAACAGAGGACTTGTTCCGATAATGCCCACATTAATTCTGTGTTTCTCAGTTCATATTCATTTCCTAAGATACTCCTACTCATCCCTATGGATTCCAAATAAAAGTCCCACATTTTTTATTTCTTTATGGAATGTCTTTGCTTTTGCTAAAAGAATCATTGGTATGCAATAATATATGTGAAAGGGCTTTATAATGAAATTTATCATCATCGTAACAGGATTATTCCTTCTATCCTCATGTAAATGCTTTAAAATAATTTTTTCTGTTTTTAAAAGTAAAGGTTAACTGTACAAACTAAGGAAAGTTCAGAAAAGAATTAGCTTAACCATAAATTTAAAAACATAGATTAAGCTACACTAAAAATTAAGACTTCATTTTACCAAAAGACATCATTTTTTAAAAGTAGAAAGACAAGCCATATTATGGAAGGAGATATTTGCAACACATAATTGCCAATGACTATCATTGAAAAAATATTTTAAAACTCTCAGAATCAGTAAGCAAAAGGGAGAGAACACCAGAGAATAACAGAAACTTCACAAAAGAAGAAATATCAATGGCAAATAAACACATGAAAATATGTCCTACCTCATTTTAATAATCAAGGAAATTCATATTAAAACTATAGGAGTTGCATGACAACTCCCAGATTGACACTTTTGTTTTATTTTCTCTATACCATTTTTTACTAATATATTGCTTGCCCATCTATTTTTAATGGTGCCTTAATCAACCACTATCATTTTTAAGTTCCAGTATCTGTTTCCAGCCTACCTGGGTTTTTTTCCATTTATCAATCTTTCCATCCCACAGTATCAGTCACTACTATGTCTTTATTATTACTGTTATTATGCTCTTCTTTCCCCATGGAAATCTTAACATTTGAGCTTGTTTCAACTCTATAAAAGCACAACCCAAACTCCTATGATTCTGTGAGTCTTTTTGTCCTCCGTAAAGCATACATTTCTACTTCGCTTTCAATTTTTCCACCCATGGGAACTGTGAAAATGTAAAAACTACCACAACTTTGTTCACCCGAGGTTTCGATCACTCTCTACAGTTCTTGGTCTGAGGGCAGAAGCCATGGTGGGTGAGAAATTCACTCTTGCTCTGTGAGGGACTGGAACATTGTGTAATAAACAATATCAAAGGCAGGAATGAGATTGCAAGCCACCTGTTGATGACAGAATCAATCGCCCTCCTCAAAAGGATTTTCTCTCTGTGTGTGTTTTCTCTTTCATTCTTGTGGATGCAGACAGGATATTGAACAGCAACTGGGCTCCTTGATCTTGGCAACAGACATCAACAGGCAGAATGAATTTTTGACCAGATTGAAAGCTCACCTCCAAAATAAAGACTTAAGGCTGGAGGATGTACAGGACAGGCACTTTCTGCTTCAGGTAAACAACAACAAAGCCATTATTCTTGCTGGGGTAACAACACACAGTGACACGATCAATAATGTTAGCACATTTGAGAAGGAGTATCTCCCGTGGTATGAGTTAGAGCAGTGGCCTACTTTATGAAAAGCTTTGAGACACATGAAATTTTTAAGTGGTTTCCAAGCAAGCAAAATCTGCGTTTCGTGTCAGTAAGTTGATAATATCTCACTCTTCCTTGTTTGGTAACTGCTTCACCACAAAGTAGCCACCCCTCTGGGCAGTTGCACACAGTAAGAATCTACCACATCTTGTTGCTTGATGTAAAATTGACCACTGTGATACCTGTGCAGTTTTAAAAGGCTGTTTCTATAACACAAAAGTATATTATGTTAACTATGGTACAAATAAAAACTTAAGAAGCAAGTAACCTTCCTTTATCTAAAACCTATTTAATCAAACCCTGCTTTACTTAAAGTCATTACTACCTAAAGTCATATTTTCATCTGAGGCTCAAACATTTTCTCTCTGTGTGTGTTTACCAAGTCTTAGCATTTTTAGGCACCAATAATTAAATTGTTTCAACTGAATTAATTAAATCATATCAAACCCAACCCTTTCTGTGTCATTCTATGGCAAGAAGCCACTTGCAACCTGAGAAAAAGAGGAGGAGTGGACGCCAGAAGTAGAACTCTGAGTTGGTATCAAACCAGCGCCTTCTTCTTGATCCTCCATTTTCTTTTGTCTTCCTTTTGGCACAAAAGACTGAATGGATGGACCCTGGACTCATCTGAATAGATCAGCTTTAACCAGGGGGCTGGAGCTGCAGGTGGCAGACTGGACTGTGCAGTCTTTTCTGCTCCATGCCTCCATGCTGCCCCCTAGCTGTCCAAAGTGACCCTCCTTCCCAGGAAATGCTCTCCTGCAGCCCTGTATCTTCTTCCTTCCTCTTCCCAAATTAGTCTTCTCTTCCCTGAGTGCCACAAAGATCAACCAGGGTCTGATTTTAGAGACTCAAACCAAGTTGTGAGTAGCTGAAAGATTTGGCCTGAGCACTTGCATTTCAAAGGGAAAGCTAGCTAACACAAATAAATTTGGAGGGGACTTCTGCCCCTTATCTACTCCAACATGTACTGGTGCCCCCATTAGCCAGGAAATAGAGAAGCAACCAAATTTGCAATTTAATATAATGCAGGCTCTCCCAGACCCCAGCACTGTTAGCAGCTCTATAATCCCAGGGAACTGGATCAAAAGAAACAGACCTTGTTGGTGAGCAAGACATACCACAGGAGCCCATCTGGGCTGTGGTCTCTCTGCAGCTGGTGGTAAGGGGCAGAATCTACTTCTCTGGGAACTCAAGGTAATCCTCCTAGGATCAACATCACCAAGAAAGTGACATCCCAGATCCAGGCCAGTTTGAGGCAAGCTGGGAGGCCTCGATTTAGTTCTGCAAATGAAACACTCCTAGCTTGATATGACCTAGCTCCCTGGCTGACAGTCCGAGCTTGTTCACACACACAGACACGGGAACATAAATGCAAACACACATCATTTAAGTGATCCATGCGGTTGGCCATTTTGGCCACTGTGAGAGTGAGGTCCAAATGATCTCACTTGAGCCTGGCTGGGGCCCCGGTGGCCTCCCTCCCTGTGAGAGGTGGGGCAGCAGAAGGAACCAGGCCCTGGCTTTCCTTGGCCAGCACACCCCAAGTCTCCTCCAGAAAGCTCTGTGTCCTTGGACGGTGGCTCTTCTCTCCTTCTCACTGCTATAAAGTGGGAATTCTGAATGAAGGGTTTGTGTGTGGTGAAGAAGTGTTGTTTCCTGAAGAGACACATCAGGGAGGCCCTGTGTGGACATGGTCCTGGCACCAGGAGGCACTCTGGCGGGTTGGACAGCCCCCTGGGCTTGGGGTGCATTTGCTGCTGAAAGATCACTCTCTGACAGTCTCTGCCTGCCCTGTCACTTCTCAGATTGCCTTGAAGTGTGCTGACATTTGCAACCCCTGCAGAATCTGGGAGATGAGCAAGCAGTGGAGTGAAAGGGTCTGTGAAGAGTTCTACAGGCAAGGTTAGTTGCAAGCCTACAGCTGCGTTTTCACGACCCCTCCTCCTTTCAGGCATTTGTCCTAATAAAACAGGAAGTGGCTAATCTATCATGACATTTGTTCTTTCATCAACTCTTATTATCCTAACCTTTCTCTAACTCTCTTGCGAACCATCCATTCCTTTTTTGGAAATAATTTCAAAATAAATAACATTGACTTATTACAGAAACAGGTAGTAATGAGGTGCAATAAAAGTGAGTGAGAAAGGAATATATATTTTTTTAATGGTTTCCCTCTGTGGATATAAAAATGTGAGGGACAGTTTGATTTTTACCCTGACCTTCATTTTAATGAGCTGAGCACAGCCTAAAAGCTAAATGCCATCCGCGGTCAATGTTTTCCACTCTGACAGAAGGCCTTCACTCCTTTTGTGTTCCTTCCCCCTCGCTTTCTCAAATAAAGCTAATAATGAAATAGAACATCGCTGGCCAAGAATTAATTTCCTCCTCTCACATAGATACATGTAAAGTCAAATGGCCCCAAGTTAGGGTATAAAGTTTAAGAGATCAAACTCATTCGGAAATAAGGCACAGAATTTGAGCAGGATCTTGCCATCAGGTGGGATATCAGCCTTTGCACACAGTTTTGCTTCTCCTGGCCTGGTTTCCATGCTCAGGATGTTTGTTCAGGCGCAACAGTGCCCTGATGTTAGTGACGGGATCAGGTGTGAGCGGCTGAGAACAAATAAAGCCTGATGTGTCCCACATACCAGCTCTGGGGGAGGTCAAGTAGCAACAGTGAGCCTTTTGGAGAAGCCTCCATCTAAAGATGTGTCAGTGACATTGTAATGGCCCTGAAGACAGAAGACAAAGCAGAATGGATTAGGTTGTGTGGGGCCAAAAGGCTCTACTCACCGCCTCTTTTGCTCAGAGGAAAAGTGCTCACGTGGCTCCCACAATCTGTGTCATTTCACTGCAGTTGGGTGTAAGTGGTTACAAATCAAAAAGGTCAGTTCTAGTTGCCCGTGATATAAAATCTCCACTGAGGGAAAAACAAAGGAAAATAGGATGAAATTGGAGCAGAGAGGTTGCAGATTTGATATGATACTTCCTTTACTGTGGGATATAGAAAATATTGGGATAGCAGAGTGAGAGGAGGGCTAGGTTCTTCGTTCTTGGAAATCAAACAATGGAAAAGAGAAGAGATTCCACTCTGTCCCTCTTGGTTTTGACTCAATCATGAGCTCCTGTTGGCATTTATTGCAGTTTAACCCCTTCCTTTGGTTAGCTTGCACTCTTATTTGGACTATGAGCAACTCGGGGACCCTGTCACCTGGACAGATTGTAAAGTCCACCCAGTTAGTGCATCAAAGTTGTTGTCTAAGTGCAGAGTAAATAGGACCAACCAAGAAAAATAATCTGTGAGATCTCTGCCAAAAACTGGTTGCTGTTCTCAGAGTATGTGCACGCGCAGCCTCATAAAAGGAACAACCTAGAACATCTGTTACTCTGATCACTAAAGGTGAGCTTCCATGCCCTTTGCCCTGGCATGTCTCCTGGCAGAGAGAGAAGGTAGAGAGGGCATATTGGGTCCTTGTTATTTAATTGCATGTTGGTCTAGCAGAAGTTCAGCCAGTTTAAGAAAAGAAAGCAAACTCTTGCCATCCAAACTACACGTCCTCCATATTGAATTGATATTTTAAAAATTCTTTATCATTTTGATTAATCCTATCTGGCTTTCAGTTTAGGATTTGGGCTTCCACAGACTGCTAATAGTCCCATCTAAAGTATCTTTAATAACTCGTGGTGTTGAGCAAAGGGCAGAGAGAAAGGAAGATGAAATTAGGAAAACAGTGTTAAATTCTGAGAATGGGGGTTAGGATTCTACCCCTTCTCTTAATCCCTTAAGGAAGTAGAATCTCTGTCCTGTTGGAAGTACAGATGGGTGTCTTCTCAATCAACCAGATTAGAGTTAGGCAGAGTGAAAGTAGTGGGGGGAAAGGCAAGAGAAGAATAAACAGGATTTGATGCCTCAATGTGGAGGGTGAAGGAAAGGGAAAAATCAAAGACGATCCGTCCAAAGTGTCAAGATTGGTTGAAGAACCACTATTAACAGAAACAGGAAGGTAAGCAGTAGAATTGGCTTTAGGGGAATTCAATTCAGTATGAAACAGTGGCACGCCCCGTCCTCAGAAGGCGATTGTCATCGGGCTTCCCTGAGCTCCTCAGGTTAAGCCAGAATGATTGCCTCACATCATTCCTGAGAATCGCCAGGGCACAGACACCAGGGGAGGCACAGCTACAGTCTTAGAGAAAATGAAGGAAATGTGGCATCTCTGAGGTCCTGCCTCAGCGGTGAAGTGCAGACATTCTGAAGCCTGACTCCCTAGGTTGGAACCCAGGCTCCCCTCTTTACTAACAGTGTGACCTCGGTCAACATACTTCCTTTCCCTGCATCTCAATTTCTTTATCTGTCAAATGGGGATTACAATGAGGTGGTTATGAGGATTTAAATAATTAGTTAATGGTAAGTAGTTAATTAATTACATAGGTAAAATAATTAAGTTAATTACTTAGGTAAAATGTTTAGGGCAGTGCCTGGCACACTGTGAGTGAGCATGTATAAATGTATTTTTAGCTCCTCTAGTTTGGAGGGGCACGTTCATACCTGTAAACCCAGCTAATCTCTGAGGACCAGCTTATCTACTACTTACCCAGATTGTTTTTTCCCAGTGCAGCAATTACCCACAATTTTTCACCCTCAGGAAGAACCAATAACAGTATTTTGATAAAGCTTTGCATGAAGCATTTCTCCTTTGGTTTTCTAGCTGACATAGGGATTAAAAAGAACTATCATTCTGACCTTTATACTTTTTAAACCGTCAGTTATATTAGGTAAAAGTCTAAGGAATGAGAATGAAAGATATCAGACCCTTATTTCTGATACCGATGAGACCTCCTGGTTCCTGGCCTCCATTTCCTACCTACTTATCATTTCTGGTTTTTCAGGTGAAACCAGACGAGGGTCAGGAAGAGTGAAAGGTGGGGGAGAAGCATAAAACCTGTGTCCTTAGCCTATAACTTAAAGCCAGAACGTGCATTTCAGGTTAGGAATGCCCATTCGTCGTGCCCTTGTTTTTATAGAGCTTGTTCGAAAGTTTATTTTTGTCCCAGAGCACAGCTATTTACAACAAGCCTATTATAATTGGCCATTGACACTCTGATATTTTAAATTTTCACAGAAGCTGCCAGAGCAAGACAGGGCGAATGGAAGCAAAAGCCTTCCTAAGGATAACAAGGCAGAGAACAGTAATGCACAGAATCACTTCTTCCAAATAGGCTGATGAAACTACCAACACTCATTTGCATAAGTTCTAGATTACCAACAAGTTTCTTCTTTCTTCTTAGGTGACCTTGAACAGAAATTCGAACTGGAAATCAGTCCTCTCTGTAACCAACAGAAAGATTCGATCCCTAGTATACAAATTGGTGAGTCGAATTCAATTTTAATTTTAAAGGAATATTTTCAGCACCTCTGCCAAGCATCACAAAGAAAAGACGATCTACAGGAAGGGTTTGAAAGGCCCAAACTAGAGCTTTAATCAATGCCCCTGTGAATGACTGAGTCCAAATAAACACCGTAATCATGACTAACCTACTGGGTAATTACCAATTGAGAAGTAATGAAAGCTTGGGTAAAGGCTTTATTATAAACCCTTAACTAACCTTTATTAACTTCATTAACTAACCTTTATTAACTTCATATTTCAGAATTAAATCAAAACCAAATAGAGTAGAAGGAACGTCATAAGAATCAACTCTTTGCTGCTGAGGAGCAGATGAGTTCACATTCTCTTTAGGACTTAACGGGTGGGAAGTCAGCAGGATCGGCCTTTAGGACCATCCCAGTTTGGATAACTGTGGCTCGTCCCCAGCATTCCACCTCCAGAGCTCAGGCCCAGATCCATCCCGGCCCTGCCAGCCATGCGATGCCTTGTGGCCTGGGTTTCTGTGCTTCTCTGCTCTCCTTCAAAACTTACCTTCAGTCCCACTCTCCTAAGCCCACACTCTCAAGTGTCCATTGCACTGAACTGTTAAACTGTGATGTTAATGAATCTAAAATAATTATTACTTTTAAAAAGTTATGTATAAGATGGTTAAGCAAAGCAAACTGGACATTTTAGGTACCTTAGGGGGGAAATATTTTTGACCCAGTAAGAATTTCCATCACTCCTTAAACACTCTACCAATTAATTCCATCTACATATTATGAAGCATGTTTTTCTTTTCCTTACAGTGCCCTCCAATTAAAACCACTCAGAACTTTAACATCTATAATATAATAAAAGCATTATATGCTGATTAGACCGGACCCCCTTCTGGACAAAGCCAGGGCTGCTGTGAGGGCCAAGGCAGCCACCTCGGCTGTGAGGGCCAAACCCCTTGCATGAATTTCGTGCATCGGGCCTCTAGTTTTACTTATAAGCAATGGCCCTAACATGTACCAGTTCATGTTTTTCACCAGTTTCCACAGGCCTCAGACAGCTTAGTGCATTCACAAAGTTGCAGACCTCAGAGCCTCAAAGCTTAATGCCCTGACACTGGGAGGGAAAGGGCACCAGAAAAAAATAAGCTTAAAATTGAGAAAACCAGAGCAAGTTAATATGATATGCTTACAGTTGAGAAGAGATAAACCAAAGAACTTACATACTTATATGTATATCCCATAGACGCAGACAATAGTGCGGTGAAAGCCTGGGGGGCGGGGGGGGTGTGTGGATAGGGGCTTGGCAGAGGAGGGGAAAGGGGGGAAAATAGGGGACATCTGTAATACTGTCAACAATAAAAATATTTCTTAAATGATTCACTTATGATCGCTGAAATTCAAATCAAATCCTCAGTCCCATAAAATAAGATGAAGTAATCCTAAGGAAATAGGAACAAAATTAACCTAGTTTCAAAGAATTGAATGGAATCTACAAACATTAAGATAAATATGTTGGAATTATGAGATTATTGGTTGTCCTTTTTTTCCTTAATATTGTTCCGTTGTTTTTACCATTAAAGTGATTCCTACCCAAAAAAAGGAAAGGGGGTTTTATTAAAAATTGAACCCAGGAAGAATCCGGGGCAGGTGAAGCCACAGAATTGCTAGGAGAGGGGAGGAGGAACAGTGTTAACAGAAATGCAACCTTGGCCTCCCTGGACCCAGCTCCCTCCAGTCGAGGTTCCACAAATGTGATTCAAAAGGAATACACCCCGACCAAACTCCTAATCCACTGACCCACTTTGTTAAGCTCTGGAGAGAAAAACTTGCCAGGCACCTGTGAAAGACACTTGGCACCACCAAAGAAAAACATTCACATTGTTAAGCACACAACCTGGATTTTCACGATGAAGCTGATTTCAGAGATTCTATCCTGTTGTCATGAGAACACATTTATTTTGTCAGATCATACATCCTGATTTTCAGCTCAGGAAAATGTGGTTACCATAGATACCTGTTTTTAAAATGGGATGGGGACTAAGTGACTAGGAAAATCCCCTGGCTGCTACACCAGCACACCAATAATAAAGAGAAAAAGAAGGTGATTATAAAACAATCCTTAGTCATATATCTTTGTCTCTGTTTCACATCTCCCAGCTGTGTAGGTTCAGGCTTGGGAGCTGTGGTGTGTAGAGCTAGATCAGAATGAACTGAAAAAATCCAAACAAATAGATAGAGTCCAATGGGGGCTGCAGGCCTCAGCGTCCCAGACAAAGGTTTTCCCAGTGGGTCCTAAGTAATGCAGCAATTTCCTCTGTCTTGGTTCCCCTGGGACTGAAAATGTCCTCTCTCTTTTCCCAGTCGCAATCCACATGGGAATTTCCTGAGTGTCATCCCAGGTTTAGATCTGATTTTCTGTTTAAGTCGTTCATATTCACCCAAGTGGAACTGGGACTTCCTATCTCCTACCCCACCCACCCCACCCCTGCTCTCCTCTCCATCAAACTCTACCTTTTGAAAAGAAGATATTGGATTGAAAGAATCTCTGGTGACATGTGTAGAAAGATGAGGAGAAGAGGCTTTCCTTCAATCCTTGTTTACTCTAAGGCCGCCATCTCTCCTTTCCCCCTTCCCACCCCTTCAAGAGGACAATATCCTGGCAAAGTCCGTTTGCGTAGCAGAGGGAGGTTCCCAAGTCTGGTCCTGCGTTAAAATGAAAGCCTGCACTCATCTGAAAAACAGTCTGTCGTTCAGACTTTAAAATGGCTTTCCTATCTTCTGTAAGAGGTTTTTATACAGGGCAAGTGGAAACACAGAGGTGTAATTCTGGAGTACCTTCAGGAAGAAAATGAGTTGATTTTTAAGTATTGGATTTTAAAATGTTGGCTTTGTCATGTTTTTATATTTAAGGTAAACTTGATAAATATTTACATCTAAAACATTATCGTTTTGCAAACTATCTTTTTAGATATCTAATCTTTGTTAAGATGAAAGATATTAGAAACTAGATATGGAGATTGTGAAGGAGGTGAAGAAAATTCAGGAATAGGAAGCAAGAAAATTCAAGAATGAAATACTTACTTGCTCACTCCCTACATAACCTTATTAAAATACAGACATAGCCCTAGCTGGCTTGGCTCAGTGGATAGAGCATCAGCCTGCAGACTGAAGGGTCCCAGGTTCGATTCCAGCCAAGGGCACATGCCTGAGTTGCGGGCTCGATCCCCCGTGGGGGGTGTGCAGGAGGCAGCCAATCAATGATTCTCTCTCATCATTGATGTTTCTATCTCTCTCTCCTTCTCCCTTCCTCTCTGAAATCAATAAAGAAATATATATTCTTAAAAAATACAGACATAAAGTCACTGGCTTAACTTTCCTCCTCAGTTTGGGTTATCTAAGATGATCTCATAATATTTAAATTATATTTCACCTAAGATGAGATAATGCAGAAATGTACAGTAACATTCTGCATTGCTACATCCTCTTCCCATCTGTATAGCATCCTCAAAGGCCAAGGATCTACTCTTTGTCTAATGAAAAGATAATCAAATCCAGCCTCATAATGCACATGCTTGTACACATACAGGATGAGTTGGTGGAAGATTATTTTGCTGAAAAACACTTGCCTTTTCTCCCCGCACCTACATTTCAAGGAAATAACAATAAAACCTAAATATGTATATGTTTGTGATCATTCTAATAATTCCTGCCTAGACTGAAAGTTATCTTTACTTTCATAAATTATGTTTAATATGAAACACACATTAAGAGTGAAATATGATTAGAAAGCAACAAGTCTAAAATAATTAAGAGAACAGGCATGCAAAAATAGAAGTCTAATATCAAACAGTCTTATCTAATTAAACCAAGACTTTTATGTACATAAAAATCTGTATTGAAGATGAACTTTTATTTACCTACTGTTAGTTGTTTAACATAATTGAAAGTAAGACAAAACTATGAAAGGATAATCCTTAAAAAAGGTTCTACAGGCTAATGTATGAATTCTTCAGACGGCCTAAATCAGTGAGGTGCCCCTTGCTGACTTCATTTTCCCTTTCCTGCCTCCCCACCCATCCTCCTCAGTTCTAGCACAGACTTCCTTCCACTTGTTTGTTTATGTCTTTCTCCCTCTGTGAGGAATAATAACCAATATTTACTGAGTGTTTACTGTGTGCCAGGAGTTTTCTAAGCATTTTACATGTGTTAAGCCATTTCTTTGTCATAACAACCCTGTGGGGCTGGTACCCTTCTTAACTCCCTTTTACAAATGAGGAAACTGAGGCACGGGGCGGTTAAATGCCACGCCTAAGAAGACATAGCTCATGCCCCTTGGCTGCGGGTAGGAACCACATTTACTTTGCCTCCATATCCCCGGGCCGAATACATAGTGGGCCCGGTCGTGTCTGTGAGGGAGAAAGGAGTATGTTTTCCTGCCCTTGTGGTGATGCGTGTGGCCTTGCCTGTTTCAGGTTTCATGACCTACATCGTGGAGCCACTCTTCCAGGAATGGGCCCGTTTCACCGGAAACAGTGCCCTGTCTGAGAACATGCTAAGCCATCTTGCACACAACAAAGCCCAGTGGAAGAGCCTGCTGCCCAAGCAACACAGAAGCAGTGGAGGTGGCTGTGCTGGTGGCAGCCCAGACCACACAGACCACGGGACTGAGAATGAGGAGCAGACTGTGACTGAAGGCATCGCCCCCTAGTGCCAGCCAGGCCTGCCCCCTGCTCTGCACACAGAGAATGAGAACCGCCTTGAGCAGAGACCTCCTGAGAGGGGAGTTCTAGGAGCTCTTCACCATTAACCCAGCCACTCTCTGGGTTTCATCCTGGGGCTCTTTGGAATGCCACCTTGCTCCCACTCACCTGCCTCCCCTCCTTCTTCCAAGTGTACAGAAGCCATTCATCACCTCAGCATTAGCTGCCGAAATGAGCAACTCCATTCAGTAACATGGGAGCCGAGTCCAGGGGCAGGCCTGCCCCTCACGGAGAAGACTGGGAGAAAGAAAGAGGTGCTACTGCCATGTCCCCACGGCCCTGGGTCACACTGTGACAGGCAGCAGTTCCTAAGTCCAGAGCATTTTAGCATTTGTCATCTGACTGCTGATCTGCATGACAAAAACACCAGCATATTTGGAACTCCAAGGATATTGGTCTTAAGTGCAAGAGCACAGATGAGAGCATGAGAGAAAGAACCTTCTATTTTAATAATAATTATTATTATTATCAAATAATAATAAATCTTTTTAACTTTTATATTTTATGCACTAGACAATGGATCTAAAACTTTGGACTAAGACCCAAACTTGAACAGGGGGTTCATCGTTTTGTTACTGACTTTATGCCACTTTGGGTCAGAGATTTGGCATCTTCTCAATTTAAGAATCCACGTTTCCTATCCAATCCGAGGGGAAGGTGCTGTACAGTTCATTCCTTTGCACCATTAGCCAATCTATCTTTTATCAATAACTCAGTTTCAATGACATGTTTATATTCACCACATGTATATTTTCTGTAAATACCAAGCGCTACTGATTCCCATGCCAAAATACATGAGTATTATGGGATTGCTACCTGTATAAACAACGGCACTGTGAACAGAATCCTGTTAGTTTTAATACAAGAGAATGCATTTGTAAATATGGTATAGAGTTTATTAATATACTATTGTTTGCAGATAAAGGCCTTAACTTTAAACATCTTTCATCTTCTGAAAGCTGCCCAACTTCAGTCCTCACAGATGTCCTTCTGAACTTCCTTCCCCTATCCATCTTTCTGCATCCCAGCTAAGGTCACAAATCAAACCCAATAAAGTCTTGGAGGAAAGATTCTGGAAACTTCACGTGCATTCCACTTGAGACCACAGCATTTGATCTGTGGCACCAAGCATCATTTCCTCAGATTAACAAGACCCTTCGGCCAGCCTGAAGTCACTTTTCAACGCAGCGATGTTGCACATTCTGTCCCCCGAGCCCCCGATGAGCTTGTGTTTATGTGACTCTTGTCATGGAACATGGCAGTGGGTCAGCCTTGCAGGAGACATGGCAGGTCTCAGGAGTCTCTATGGCCCTGTCACCTAAGCGTCAGGGAATTCCCTGCCCGCCGCCCACCCTCCCGTTCATGACTGTAGTACCAAAGCACCTTTGGTTAATGGTTGGCGTGCATTTCTTTGGTGTTCGTCATAACTGGATTTTTCTTTTTCTGTAATTTCATGTGAATAGCTACCCCCCTGTTTAGCTGAAGATGGGTGACGCTATTTAAGTAGAGAACATATTTTCTCACAGAATTTACCTTTCTGGCAGGCATTCTGCTGAATCACGGCTGTCACTAGCAGAATCAGCTGGGAATTTTGTGGCCATTTTTCTTCTGCACACACTTGGCTGTAATTCAGCTTGTGACAGTCTTCTCCAGCCGGCTAACCTTTGTGCATTGAACCTTCTGTGTAGCAGCCCCAGCATCACTAACGTTAGGCGAAAACCGGCACTGTCCTTTCTCTTTACTGTAAACGGGGTGGAGGTGGAGGTGACTTTATGATAGTGTCTGCCGCTATCCAGCTGTTTCACAATAGAACGCCGGTAACTCTCCATTTCCTACGTGCGGCTTTCATTTCTCCTAACACAGAGATGAAATGTTGGAAACTTGACGGGACTGTACGAAGTTCCTGCAGAGAGACTAAGGCTTTGGAGTTAAGGTTTAGGAAGAGTTGGGAACGTTGGTTATCGTTTTATTAAATATGGAGAGATTGTCAGATCGTAGTAAAGAAAGTGTGGAAAACTCATGAAATGGATGGATTTGATAAGTTGAAATAGTTGGTAGGGGTAAGAAGGGAAGTTGTGGAAACTTAACACTAACTTTATTTTTTTCTGTAATAACTATGACCTGACAGAGGATTCTTTAGTGCTGTAATACTCGGAAGCTCTCAGCTTGGTAGGGCCCCAAAAGGGAAGATGTTGAATGTATTCCTGCTTCCAAACCTCACTTGTGTTGGTTTGATGATGCAGAAAGGGCTTTTGAGTCGTCTGTTTTTAATGTCCATGAGGTCAAAGCAAGGACAGCAGCTACTGGGGACAATACAGTAGAGATTAGAAAGAAAAGGCTAGTTTAGCTCTACCTTGACTTTAGGAAATGGACTTTGTTTAAATTATATTTATATTGTATCTTAAATAAATAATATTGGGGGCGTTTTTACTAGTTCCAACTTTATAGGGCCAAAGTATTTATGCGACAATTAGGTCTTAAAGAAAAAGTCACGGAGAAAACTACCAAATATCCAGGGGGTAAGCCTATGGAGCAGCTACTGGTGCAATAACAATCAGAAGTAAAATGAGACATGATGCATTTGTGGCATTTGTGGCCTCCGTTCAGTCATCTGGAGATTTCTTGAGTTCTTTATTTTTAGGCAAAACAAGAGAATGTGAAAACATTTCTTTCTTGCCTACCAGTAGCTCTCTTGCAATATTTCAGTGGAAGGAGTCCAGTTACTAGTCAAGACACAGCTGCAGACCATCCATGGACCTTGTCTTCACATTCTTCTTCTGGTCCATGGGCCACCGACAGCTGACGTGACTTTAATTCTTTCATTGCTTGAGAAGAAAGGGTCAAAGGGCTATTTTTAGTAAGCAAGGTAAAGTTGAAATCAAATTAAAAGAGAGAAAGAGAATATATAACACTGCCAGGCCTGGTAGGCAAAGCCTGCTTTTCTTTGTAACAGCCTCTGTGAATAGTTCAAACCTTGTTCATGAATCCCTGACCCACCCATAGCCTGCGAGGCTGAGTCAAGATCCCAGTTTCTAGTGCTTAAGGCTTCCCGCAAGGGGACTCAGAGCGCATCCTGCAACACTGTCCTTATATAGTGCTTCCTACAAAATGCAGGCCTGTTTTGTAACCTTTTCTCATGTAGAATCAGATATGCTCATTGATTTGAAAATTGGTTATGAGCTTGTATCTCACTGTATTTCTTACGCTTTGTTCTTTTAAGCAAATCCTTAAAATTGTGTTGTTTTGTGTACACAAGTAAGTTTTGGGGAGGGGAAAAAATAAACACCTTGTGAGTTTTTGCTCAAAATGTGGCCTAAATATCCATTGGCATGTCTAGATAAACAATCAAAATAAAGGTAATTTCTTAAAAATATAACAACATGCTAATATCCTGATTCTCACCAAGTAACATGTTACCAGCTATCCAATTGGATTCAACAAAAAGGATCCCGTGCTAAGTAGAGGAAACATCCAAGAAAAAGAGCACAGATGCAGATATGGGCCATGAGACTTCTTCCACAGGGGGGTTGCAGAAATGAAACCGTCCATACTGGGCTTTTCTTTTTTTCCCACTTAAGCCAGAGAGATGATTGGAACAATTTTAAGTTTTAGCTGGTATGGTTTGAAAATTGCCTGTCTTGATCATCTAAGCAACGACGTATTTTCTTATTCAATTGCCTGACATGCTTTAAATTCTAATATTCCAAGGGCTGATTTATTCTTCAGTAATTTTCCCCATTTAAGGAAGCAATATGGTAGAGGTTTAAAAGTGTGGCTTTGGAGTCAAACTGAGGAGAATTCAAATCACTGTTAATCATTTGCTATTTAACCCCAAGTAGTTAATTTAATCTTTCTGAGCCTCCTGTATAAACTGAGAGTGACACCTACCTCCCAGAGTGCGGTCAACATTTGAGACATACATAACGTATAGTTTCTAGCAGAAGGAGTGTACTCAACAAATGTAAATGTCTATATATTTTAAAGAAAAAAATCTACAAAGTGGGAGTTGGGATACATCTTTTGCTTTCTCTAGGTTGTACAATTTTTGTGCAACAGGAAACACAAGACCAATTAATAGACACTGAACATGATTGTAACTACAGGTGACCAACATGACTGTAAAATAATCCTTATAATATGAACAAAATGTTATAAAAGTGTATGATAGAAGACGAAAGTGTTCCTATGGAACTAAATACCTAAGATCAGAGAAAATAAGGAGCTATCTTCTTTTTTTAATATGTTTTTATTGATTTTAGAGAGGAAGGGAGGGGGAAAGAGAGAGAGAAACATCAACATTGATAGGCCACCTCCTGCACATCCCCTACTGGACTGTAACAGCCCATCATGGACTGTTTCATAGCAAACAGCTCCTTGTTCACTCGTCTGTTACATTCTCATGGAGGCAGGACTGAGTCTGCTGCAGTCTTTCCGCCCTAGGGTTCAGTTATCTGGAGAAGGGGCTGCGTATAAATGGATAAACTAGACATGAAATATAAATTTGGGAGGCATGTTGGGGGAGCCATTGGAGGCTTGGCTCTAGTGACTAAGCTCTCTGAATGTCCGGACCCACGGCTTTTTATTCACACGTTCTGCCCTTTAGCAAAGCAGATACACATATCCAAGGTACAGTCCAGGTAAACAGTAATGGACCATCACGTTAGGGGAATTGCCTTCAGCTGTTCCAGCAGCAGGTAATAACATGCAGATTTTCAGCCCTGCTGAATATGTCCACTCAACCTTTTGAGGACTTCTCGCATTTATTATGACCTGCTGGGAGTCTCCTCTCTTCTCTGATGGGATGTTAAGAAGTGTCCTACGCTTCTAAGTGATGGGGATCGAGCCCACAACCCAGGCATGTGCCCTGACTGGGAATTGAACATAACCTCCTGGTTCGTGGGTTGGTGCTCAACCACTGAGCACATGGGCCAGGCCGGAACTGTCTTTTTTTATGTTAAAGTAAATACTCCTCAGTCAGCCAGAGTGAACCAACCTGTTTAATCTACTCCTTCCCTAGAGTCCATGACAATACAACCCGGGCTAGAGAGAAGGTTTACCTAATAAATAAAACTTGATGGTTGTGAATTCCACTCACATCCTACAATCCTCTGATGTTTCCAGTGGCCCTTCCTCTCATAACTTCAGATCCTTTCTGGATACTGACAGCAGAGGCAGAGAAATACAGGGTAGTCTCTGTAAATAGATGACCCTACAATCTAGTTCACTCTTCTAAGCTAACATTTTCTATGCCGGGCTGTGGCTGGGGTCTCTTCTTCAAGTCCCGCAGGGAGAGAGAGACGTGGACCAGTTGGTTTAAGTTAGGAGGCGCTTTTGGGATTAAGGAAAAATGAATTGGACAGATACAAAAATAGATTAAAGGCTTGGGCTGGGTGTGGCATCTGCCCTCTCGTGGAGGGACAGACAGAGAGAGCCAGCACCGGAAGCAGTTTTATTTATACTCGAATTACAGGAAGTTACATCACATCTGGGTGGGCCTTGAGCTCCTGGCGACATCACGAGATCCATTTCCTTAACACTGGGCCAGAAAGTCAGACTGAGTGGCGTCCAATCTTTTGACTGGTCCCACCCTCAGGGCATAGCTCTGCCTTCACTCTGAGTTTCAGCTGAAGTAATGGGCCCTGAGCAATTTTCAATATTGCTTTAAAATGTGACAAAGGTATTCTTTAAGTGTTCCCTGAAGAAAAAATGGCTTCAAACCCAAAGAGTTTGAGAAACAATGGGTTTAAGACACAGGTTCTCTCCTGCAGCCTCGTGCTAAAGGAGAGGATGGGAGTGATCTCATTTGTTTGGATCTAATTGTGGTTTCACATCACAAAGGCCTCCTTGACCCATTCATCATTTATCACATTACCTCCCCATTTATCATTTGCCTTAATATTGCTAGTGACTACTAGTAATTTATTATTATTGATATATATTGTGTGTTCTACCCAATGTGAGATGTAATATAACAATTGTGGTTAATTCACCTGAGTTTGTGGCTTGATTTTACTACTTACCAGGTGTCTGACCTTGGGCAAGTTTCCAAACATTTTTTGCCTCAGTTTCTTCATTGGTAAAATGATGATAAAAATATCACCTATTTCATAGAGTAGCTAAAGATTAAAAGAGTTTGTGCTTGTAAAGCACTTTGAATGGTACCTGACACATAGAAGTCACTCAGTAAGTGTTGGCAAAAGCCATCTCCTTCTCTTTCACCTGTGCACAGCTCTCATAGACCTGATCCATAAGCTCCTTGATAACAGGAATAACTCCTTGGTAACAGGAATAACTACCTTATAAATATAGTCTCCATAGCGTAACACAGAAGGTACAAAATAAATACTTAAATGAAAAAATATATTTTTGATTGATAAGTTGAAAATCACATCAGAATAATATGCTAATATTTAAATACAAGCAAATAAGTTCTGATGGTAACAATAAACGTCCCAAGAATTTGAATGCAGATGTTGTTTTTCTCTCTGGTAGTCTTATTTGTTTCTAGGAACGTGGTTGAGAAAGATAATAGGTTTTCTCCTGTCCGTTTATAAGCCTACTCTTCCAAGTGATGAGGACTAAGAGAATGCCCCCGAAAGACTTGATGTCCAAAGACCGCTAGTTTTTCTCCCTTCCAACTGGAAAAGAAGCCGACAGAAGGACCACAAAGTGCTTTCTGTGAGGGAGCAAACAAAAGCCCCATTTTAATACCCAATCCAAGAAAAGACAGAGGCAAATGCCAATCCTCATCTTTAAAAGAAACTCATCATAGCAGATGAGTCTCCTGCTCTGTCCTTGTTCACGAGCACCCGAGGTTACCTCTCAGGACTCCTGCTTCCTTCCCAGGAGGCAGTTACACTTGCATATGTAACGGTGTTGGCAAAGGAAGCCTAATGGACCCAAGTGCAGGGTCAGTGGGGGGTTTATTTATTTAACCTGTCTGGCTTGTTCAGTCAATCACTGCACAGACAGCGACGTCTGGAGCATGCGTGCCCACCTCTGGGCAGGTGAGAAGGACGCCAAGGGGCAGGCAGACCACCAAACAGCAGCCTTGTGCCCGGGCAGGGCCTCCCTCTGAGAGTTTGGGTTTGTACAAGTGTCATGGAAAGTGCTGTGGGATTGAGGGCGGGAGAGGAGGAAACCTGGATTGAATATCTCAAATGTCTACTGCACGTTAATAACATTTTATTTGGGCTAGCAAACAAACCAGGGAGCAAGCAATTACTGGGCATCATTCTTTCTTGTTCGTCATATTCAGAACTAAATGCTTTAGGGACACAATTTTTTTTTTATGCACGGTTGGTAAAGACTCTAACGGATGTCGAGTCTGTCATCAAACTGTCCACATAAATCAATTTACTTGTAAGAAGTTTTCCTGAGGCTTCATTTCACTTCAGAAATAGTAATAATATAGCCTATTTTGCAAAGCTGTCGCGAGAATTAGAGATAATAGTGTATGTGGAGTGCTTTGCCGTGTTTTGCATAGTATTGACACTTAGTAAATAGTTGTTTTAATCCAGCAAAAGCAATGGTGATGCTGCCTCTGTTCTATTTTTTGCAAGAGATTATTCCATTCTTTTCCTAACTCAAATGAGACTGTCAATGGAGATAGGAGGCAAGGAGGAGAGATGACGGGGCAGTAGAGTAATGAGCTTCATTAACATGCAGGGAAAATAAGCGCTTCAGGGAGTATAACCAAGATGAAACAACCTCACTACTCCCCTTGTGTGTTAGTTTCCTGGGGCTGCTGTAACCAATGACCACAAACTGGGTGGCTTACTACACAACTGTATCCTCTCCCCGTTCTGGAGGCCAGAAATCAGAAACCTGGGTGTCAGCAGAGCCGTGCTCCCTCTGAAGGCTCCAGGGGAGAACCCTCTTTCTTTCCTTAACTTTATTTTTATTGCTGACACTATTCCAGATGTCCCCATTCCCCCCACTTTGCAAGAAGAGTCCTTTCTCGCCACTTCTAGCTTCTAGTGGCTGCCGGTAATCTTTGGTGCTCCTTGGGTTGTGGCAGCTTAGCTCCAGTCTCTACCTGTGTCGTCAGATGGCCTTTTTCCCTGTGTCTATGTCTCTGCTTTCTCTTCTTATAAAGAAATCAGTCATAAGATAAGGGTCTACCCTAATTCAGTTTGATCTCATTTTAACTAATTACATCGACAAAGGCCTTATTTCCAAAAGACTCAGAAGTTCTGGGTGGGCATGAATGTGGGGGAGGGAGGCGCTTTTCAGCCCAGTACACCTGTCACCCCTCACTTACCAACCCCATGCACTACCTTCCATCATCCCTACCACACACACAGCCACACAGGCTACAGCCGCGTCCTCCAGATCTCCCCTGAATGAGGCTATTGGAACAGATTCTTCAGGTTTGAGATATGGTTGATTTTGCATTTGGAGGAAAAGCCTGGAGAAATCACAGGCTTTTAACCCCCACAGGAAGGGGGGTTAAAAGCACATCTTTGTTTCTTCTATATTCTTTCTTTACTAATTCAAATCTGCCAGGGGGGGGGGAGAAAGTCTTCAAAAATCCCCCTGGCATCAACCACCTGGGGATGATATGATCTCCTTCCACATTTCCACGTTTCCACGTTTTCACTATCGCATCATCATTATTGTTCCAGATGTTTCCATCCACTCATTCATTATTTTAGAAGCAAAGCATTTGATGTGAGGATGGGTCCAGGAGGTTTGGCCATGGGAGTGGGTAGCTTCATAAGTGCGGAGGACAAAGTTATTGCAGATAAGGAGCAAAGAGGCCCTGGCGAGATGAGTTATCTACTTCATCGCTGAAGTCACCTCATGCAGGATGATGTCAGGACTTGGGTTGAGAAATCTGAGCCCCTCCAGTAGCTGGGGTAGAAAATATGGAATGTCAAATGATGAAAGCGACAGGAGGCAGTGGCACTCATGGCAAGAACCCCAAGAAGAATCATTTCAGGGGTTTAGATCTCTCAGTGAGGGTGGAGGACTTATAGTGAAGTGAAGCAAGACCTCAGGTGATACTGACCCCATCCTTAACACTGACATGAAAGACAGTCGGTAACAAATGGCTTCCAGAAAGCTGTGTCCTTCAGTTTTTGATTGAAGCATGAAAGATAAACGAATGCCTGGTGCAGAGAGGAGAGAAATACGAATGTGTCTATCCTGGTCTGGAAGCTTCAGAGAATGGAATAAAAAGGTCAGAGAAGGTTGGATCAGAATAACATGAGAGAAGATAAATGAATGAAGCTTTATTCTTAGGTGTTGAACCAGGTGAGGCGGGGGGCTGGGGGGGGGCGGGGCACGTGATTAAACTGGCAATTAGATTGCCCAGAGAATTAGTCCCAACATTCCCTCTGTGGCTGGGAGGAGACTTGGGGAGTTACAAAACCTTCCTAGATCTACTTCTAAGCCGTAGGGGAAATGGGGGAAATTCTGAGCTCTTGGACGATGTGACCTATTGTGGTGGCCCCAGGGATACTCTGATCATGTGCAACTTCTAGGCAGGTACCCAGAGGCTGGTTCGAACCCAGAAAGCCCAGGCAGGAAGGTGGTGGTGGGAACAGGCTCTTTAAGGGAGAGGTAATGACCAGGAGAGCTTGGTGTACTACCGGTTCTGCTTTTCCTTTTGGGATCTCAGCCCAGCAGTAGCTCTGTTATAGATTCTGCATGCAGTCTGGAGGCAGCAATAGGCCTGCAGCTAATGCTTCTCAATTCTCCTTTGTATTGTGTCCCGAGGTCAACTAAGAGCCCAGGAAGCATGCTGTGGCAGGGAGGGCCATCAGACCACCAGTTTTCTGGATGAAACAAAGAGGCAGAATAAATTTGAAAAGTGGAAAGGAGTCTACCCCTGGCCAACCAAAGGGGCCACTCTTTAATGATGGAGAACTTCATGTAGCAGCGAAGACCAAAAGGTAAATGATTTCTGATAAATACTTTCAATGACACATTGGAAATGAATGTAATCACTTAGTAAGGTATCAATCAAGCAACATCCAGATTGTAATCTAAATTCAGAGTCCTGAACCCGGTTACACTCAGTTCAAGGAGGAAAAAAAGAAAGAGGTTCCACTTGAGCCCTCTACACTAGATCAGAGTTGGCTCTCAAAAAGCCAGAGGACATGAGGAAAAATAGATCACTTAGAATAGCATCCCCACTGTACAGCTATTTCTTATTAACACTTCATCTGAGAAAGAGATTTTAGAATTTGCTAGAAAATATCTATTTCCCCCTGAATGTGACCTTGCAGTTCAGAAACCTCCAAGTCTCCTGGAATTTTTATTTAGAATTCCAGAGAGTTCAGTCAAGATTTTCAAATGCAACTACATCTTCTCTAACATTATACTCAGGGGCTGTTCTCCTTCTAGAACCACAGGGTATATAATCCAATATTCTCTTGAAATAAAAGGGTTATATGGTAATTCTGCTAGCAAAAGACAAACCCTAATTTTAACCAGAGCATAAACTGTAAATTAAGACCCAAGTCAGCATTCATTATATAGACACACAGTGTATTGAAGTTATGTAAATATGTCTCTCTTCTCCATGTCCAGCGCGGCTAGAGAGCGGTCTGGTTCTTGAGTAGGGGTGGCTGGGATTGAGAAAATGAAAGAAAGAGACAGACACAGAGATGAAAGCAAAAAGCTGGGCCAGATGGGACCACTGTCCTCTGATGCAGAGATAGGGACAGGGACCCAGAGCTGATACTGCGTATTTATTTTATACAGCAAAAAAACAGGAAGTTTTACTGAAAGTCAAGACAAAGGAGATTATTTCATTCTTGGGTGGGCCCAAGTCGTATTCATTCCTGGTGCTTGGCTGGATTTAAATAACAAAACCCATCCCCTGGCACCTGGGCTGAAGGTCAAGCTGACAACACTCCTGCCTTTTGGCAAAGGACATGTTTCCAGGACGTGGCTTTGCCAAACGCCCCTGGATTCAGCTGCCAATAATTAAAGAAAGGTCCATGTGACTTCCCGGGCGCTCGCTACGAAGTTATACTAGTCCATTGGGTTAGTTCAAGAAAACTTTGGAAGGAAAATAGAGCTCAGCTTGGTTTAGATGGTTATAAAACTTCTCGAGGACTTTTAACCAAAAGAATTTGACATTTGAGATGTTACTCGCTCCCCACCAACCCACCCACAACTCTAATACAGTTAACCAGCAGCTGTCTACCAAGCCAGTGATTTCCAGTGGGAATCCATGGAAAGGCCGCATAGAGGAGTGGTTACAGGCAGATTGCCTGAACTAGAATTCTGGCTCAGCCACTTACTAGCTGTTGATCCCTTGGCTGGTCTCTTAATCTCTTTATGCCTCTCTTACATCAATGAAGTAATAATAGTACCTCTCATGGGGTTGTTATGAGGATCAAATGAATTGGAACAATGCCGGTCACATACTAACAGGTTGATAAGTTCTTAAATTTGTAAAAGGTCCTAGGAACAGAAAACATGCTCTCCGGACCTTGCTTGAGATCAAGGAAAGAGGGTCGCCATATGCACATTCTCAGTGTGTATTTCAGTATGAGCCCCTGAGCGTTCAGAAATGTTTTACTTCCATGGCAGGTGTTGCAAGGCTCCTGTCATATCTTTGGAGTCAATGCTCACAGCACTCGGTCTTTTCTGGGACTGTCTGATTTATCTCTTCCAGCCCTGCCACAACCTTTTATGGCAGGGGTTCAGGATCTGAAGAAGGGGCTGACGCACAAATGAAAACACTAGACAAGAAATATGAATTTAGAAGGCATGGGGGGCCAGGTGGAGTCCTCTCTCTTGGAGAGGCACACTGAAACCTGGCCTTATCCGCTTTTTATTCAATTTTAGATACACATCTTGCCCTTAGTAAAGCACGGCAAATAGGTAGCAGACAAACCGTCTCTAAGGTCATTAAAGATCAGTAAAGATCGGTAAGGTTCAGGAAACATTTACTTTGAGGCTATCAGGTCAGGAGATTGCTTCGAGCCACCTCTATCTCAACACAGCCCTGCTAACGCCCAAGGTCCATCGGCCTTCCGCATTCCTTGGTGCACTCTCATGACAGTATTGGGAAAGCGGTGGCTTCCCACACAGCCCAGAATATATCACAGTCTAGTAGGGCTTCCAAAAACAATTGTTCAACTTAAAGGAACCTCAGAGAAAATACTTATAGAAGCCTGAAGTTAAAGCTATTAAAAGGGGACACAGTGCAAAGAATGGGTCTATCTAAGAGTGACAAACCAAGGTATGGTCAGGATAGCCTGGAAACCAAGGCCTGGAAGTAGAGGTGTAACTCCAGCACCTCTTTCCAGTATCTTCAACTTGATGATGCTCTCTCCATGCTAACTTGTCCACACTGGTGAAGCATGCCAATCACCAAGCTGCTTAGAACAGAGGAATAAAGAGGACAAACGTATCATACTTTGGTGAGATGTGAGCAAAAGCACAACAGTTGAAAGAGTTCCAAACAGGACACAGACAGCAACTGTAATATTAGAGTTGGTGGGGAAGGGAGTAACATCTCAAATGATGAATTCTTTTGGTTAAAAGTCCTTGAGAAGTTTTGTAACCATCTAAACCAAGCTGAGCTCTATTTTCCTTCCAAATTTTTCTTGGACAAACCCAATGGACTGGTATAACTTCCATACATTGTGTTTTTATGTAATGACTAGAGGCCCAGTGCATGAATTCATGCATGGGTGGGGTTTGGTTGACCTGCCCTGATTGGAGCTGATCGGGGCAGGGTCGGCCAGGGGGAGAAGCCTTAGGTGGTTGGCCAGCCAGCCCTGCCCCCCAATGGGGGGGTGGCGATTGGGGCCACAGTGGGCGTCAAAGCAACTGGTTGTTCCAGTCAATCCGGTTGTTTCCGCATTCTGGCCACTTGGCTTTTATATATATAGATTGCCATCCTGGTCTCAATTTGCAAATTATGTTCTGCTTGAAATTGGGGCTTGTCATTTGGTAGTAGAATTGCCATGTAATCCTTTTATTTCCTGAGCAGTTGCTGTCTTAATGATGACTCTGCTTCCAGGGGCTCACTTACTCTGCCCGTAGTTCCAATCAAGTTCCCTCAGGTCTGCTCCAGTCCTCACCTCATTCTCTTCTCTGATGTGTCCTCCATTTCCTAAGATATTTAAATGCTGTTTTTTTAATCTAAACTCTGACATCTCAACACTGCAATAATTTATGTTCCAATCCTGTGAGAAGCATGTAGAGGAAGACTAATCACCAGAGGCTTGCACATTGCAGAATGAAGAATGAGAAAATACCATTTCCTGAGCTAGATTCAATGGTATTCAAGGCCCAAGTCATCTACAGTCTTAGGTCAAATAATTTTAAAATGTGCACTTAGGGAATCAATATCTTACCAAAACATAAACAGAAATAATAGAAACAGCAGAAAACGTGCCTTTCCCTCACACAGGAAACAGATATTTTCTCTTTTTGTGTACATTTTAGAATAGTTGGTACAGCTTAATTAAGGCTGAAAAAACAAACAAACCCTAGAATCTCATTATATAAAAACCTCCCCCCAAAGTTCCTGTATTGCTGTCTGCAGTTCTCATGAACTCCTGGCTGTAATCTGACTTTCATCTTTAAAAGGTCCCTGAAACTTCTCATCTTCATATTCAGATGACATTTCTATGCTTATCTGCAACTTTTGTCATTTTGGGCCAGTTTCTTCCTTTGAACATTCTTATTCACATCATAGTCTCCTGGCTTTTCTCCCTGTACCTTCTAGCCATTATTTTGTAGGTGACCATCCAGTTTGTCTGAGACTGCCCCAGTTTTAGCACTGAAAGTGCCACATCTTGAGAAACCCCTCACTCCCAAGCAAACTGGGCTAGATGGTCACCCAAGCCTTAAGTCTCCTTTGAAGTGTTTGTGTCTCCTACTCATTACTAAATGTCAGTGTCCCAAGGGCTCCATCCTTGGCCCTCTGACCCTTTCACCATTAAAGTCTCTTTGTTGACCTCCTTCAACACAAAACTTTAAAAACTATGGATATATTTGTATGATGGTTATCAAACCCATGTCTTCTTAAAACCCAAATAACTTTCAAAGCAGAACACATTTTCTCCACAAAATTTGCTTCTTATCCTCTATCTTAGTAAATAACCAACAATGTCCATCCACCTAATCCAGGGATGGGGAACGTGCGGCCCACAGGCCATATAAGGCCCATGAAATCATTTGGTCTGGCCCTGCCAAGGCCTTAGGGGTGAGTTAATTAAATGTTTGACCAAATATATCAGGCTGATTTTTAAGCTGATAGTTTTGTATGGTCCAAGAATGATGTTATAAGTATCCAAATGGCCCTGGGCAAAAAAAAGCTTTGCACCCTTGACCTTGCCAGACAAACTAAAACCTGGAAATCTTCCATAATTCCTCCTTCTCTCTCACCCTGTTGATTCTACCTTCACCACCCATCTCCATTTCTCACATACAGCTTTTGTTCAGACTTCATAATTCCCTGTCTGAATATTACAACTCACTCTGCTGACCCAATGGTCTTTCTAAAATGTTAACCTAAGTAACCTTTGTGCATCATTTAATGGTCCCCCCTGTGGCTTTTCAGAGTGAAATTCAACTCCTTCATTTAGAACACTAAGGCCCTCATAATCTGAACCCTGCCAATTTCTGTGATCTCCTCTCATTCTCTATCCCACGCTCCCTCTTGGGTTTAGAGACACCTAAGGTCTCTAAAGCCCACATGCTATTTCCCACCTATGAGCCTTTCCCATGAAGGTTCCCTCATCAGGAATTCCCATCCCCAATTCACCTTTCTGGACCTTTCCAACTCAGATAATGATGCCTTCTGTATGCTTTGGCTGCACTCCATTGGACCCTCTATCGTAACACATATTACTCAGTGTTCTCATCATTGGTTATGTGTATATCTTCTGAGTGGGCCTTGAGCAACTGGAGAATATAATCCATGGGTTAGTTGTTGGAAACCCAACACTTAAAACAACAGTGCTCACTGAAAGATTCTTGAATTAAAAAGTGAATAAATGAGCAAATGATTTGATACCTGAAAACCAGATAGGATGGCTATAAATGGTTTCATGAGCTTTATTTCTTAAAGTCAATGTGTCTACATTTTCCCACACTTTAGAAGCTAGAGAACGTGGCAGAGTAGCAAGAATGAAAGCAAGATTCCCATGATAAAAGGTATGTGAGGTTCCTTCATTTAAAGTATCTATGAATTTATAAATGTGTTATGAGAAGGATTTTTACAAACAATTGTTCAATAAATAAGTGAAGCAATAAAGCAATCATTGTAAGACTGTATGTGAGCCTTGTTTTCTGAAGAAGTCAGCAAACACTAAGAAATGTTCTGTGGACAAAGAAGACTAAGACATAATCCTTGTCTTCCGGGAGCTCAAGACATGCAAGGTGGCCTCAATGGGGACCCCACAGAAGAGAGACTTCTAGCCTTGGTCTGGGACAGAAAAGACTTCACAGAGGATGAGGACCTTGGAATTGACTTTGAGGGAGGATCTGAATGAGACTGACAGTGAGAAAGAATTAGAAACATACAGCACAGTGTGGAAAATGGCCTTACCATAAGTAAGGGCCAAATTTGCCATCCTGTACACCTGGGGATGAGGCCCATCGGCCAGATAAAGCTGAACATAGGAATGAGCAGGACTGTAGGGTGAGCCAAAAAGCCACATGGCCCACCTGTGCAGCACCTCGAATGCCTGAGGATGGTCAAAAGACAAATACCTCTTTGGAGCGGTCAGGTAATGAGAGAAATGGTGTTGATTTAGTAACTGGTTTCCAAACCAACTGAACGATAACAAAAAACAGAGAAACCAAGGTATTCTTACTATCATAGTAATGCAAGAACTGACAGGGGAATTGGAATGCTGGTTTTCTAGGAGCCCTCATTTATCGGGAAGTCTCAGACATAGGAAATGACATGACCTATTACGAATCTGAGTCCAGAACAGAGACCAGCATGCCAGAGGATGGGACGGCAGGGCCCAGGAAAATCCAAGTAAAGGAAATCCAAATTCTCTGTGAGGAAGGTCTATATGAAGGAACACTTTCTTGTAAAAGAGATAATGCATTAGCATAGAGTCAAGAAAGTTAGAGCCAGTTAGTAATGAGCGCATAGGTACTGTACCAGGGTGGATATTGCGCTGAGCTCCCTGGATAGAACAAGTGATGGCGTCACTGCCAGGGCTGAGGGGCTAGCAGTCGGCTAATCACCGGGGCCGGACTGGCTCACAGGGCAGCTGGCAAATCTGAAAGATCTGAGCGGCACGAAGGCAAAGCCACAGAGACAGAGATGAGACCGGAAAGCTCAGGCAGGTGCCCTAAGTCCAGTCATGCACAGAGCTTTTTCCAAAATATGAATAAGTTCATGTTTCTTTGAAAGTTTGCTCTCACATCCATTATTTCATTGGAGTCTCAAAATGACCCTGTCGTGTAGATGGGGTAAGAATTATTGTCCCTATTTTATGACCAAGGACATTGGGACTCGACATTAATAAATTACTTGCCCAAGGTCTCACAGAGAGTAAAATATGGAGCTGCTCTGGGCTTCTGACTTCAAGTTCAGTGCTCTTTCTCCTATCGCAGGGCCTCTCTGACTGAAGCCTCACCCGAGAAAGAGAGAAGACAAGGACTGGTGAGGGGATGGGAGGCCTTGAAAGGTGCCCCAAGTGAGAAGCTGGGGTCAGGAAGGCACTGTGATCAAAGAGAGCTCTGGAACCTTGGTCACCAGGTGTCCCTTGGCGTGACAGGGAATGGCAGGTGACCACCTCATCCTGATTGGCCCGGATCTGTCCTCATATCACACTGTCCAGTCCCTGGTCCTGGAAACTTCCTCATTCTTGGGCAGACGCAGATGTTGGTAGCCCTGGGGAGAGCAGAAACTCGGGCATCAGAAGAGGGCCTGGGGTTCAGACTGGGCTCAGTCACGCAACAGCCCATGTGGCCTTGGTGCATCATTTAACGTTCTGAGTTGAACTTTAGAGATGAAGTTGGTGATTAGTAACTGCCTTTTCTGTTCAAAGGGCCTCTGAAATTGCCCTTTTTCTTTTTGTCAAAAAGGGTCACATATTATTATGGTTCCACCTAATAATTCATAGTGCAATTAGTAGGATAAAGGAGATGTGGGAATTAGTAGGATAAAGGAGATATGAGAATACTAGGCAAAGAGTAGAGAGCTTACAAGTATACATTATTATTACTATTATTATTATTATTATTAAATGACCCTTTACTGTCAATAGCAAAGTGGACACAGGCCTGGAGTGACCAAAGTGCTCACTCATGAGGATCCCCTTGTTCTGTAATATTTCTTTAAACTTCCAAGAAAATTACTACCGTATAAAATGTTCTCATGTAAAACTTTCCTGCCCAAGATTCATGGTCATTCTGATGTTTACCAAATAATCAGAGAGCAAACCAACAAAACCAAAGGGTTTTGACATCTAGTTTGCTCTTAAAACAACAACACATTTCTAAAATTGCAACTTAGATGTGTACATCTTAGTGAATATAAATAAATGCCGTCACCAAGACTCGTGAAACCAGGAGCAAACCACAGAAATGAGCCTACTTAGCTCACTGGGAAACGAAGACGTGAGACCCCTGGTTGCTGGAGCCCGTGTTGACGTTGTGCTACCCAGAAATATCTGTGTAATTCATTGAGCAGGAAAATGTACTGTTTCAGCCTCATACACACCTCAGAGACGTGCAGAAACAAAGGAGATCAAGCTCCATCCCTTAAAAGATATAGGGAAAGGAAGGTATAAGAAATGAACACTCTACAGAGAGGGCCCGGTCTGTCTCCTGGGCCAGACGTGAGCTCAGACAGGCAGAGTGATTTAGAGCCATTGAAACAGGCCCCTCCGGCTAAGGCAGCCTGCGAACCTTCTCTGGCTTCACAGAGCACTCACAGGATATCGGTAGCAAGTGCACAGCTTCTAGAAAATCTGTCTGCTTCAGACACGTGCACTGGCTTTGCAAAAATGGCATAAACAAAAACTAGCAACCGAAGCCCAGGGCCCTGAGAGCGTAGCATTGCCAGCCACACCGTGATGTGACCACAGGAGCCCAGCCACCGTCTCCAGGTGGAAAGAGGGCCGCCCTTGCTCCCGAGACCTGTTCCTGCTATTTGCATTGCGTTTATAGGACTCCGGACGATGTGTTAATTTGCAAAGAAAGCGTTGGTTTCCTTTGTAATGCTGAAAGTTGTTATCCCCTTGAGAAGTACTTTTTCTCAAGCCCTGACAGAGCAACAGTTTTACACACAGGCAGCATTCAACCAACTTTGGGAGTTATTGCTGCTGCCAAAACCCTCTCAGAACATGGAAAATGCGGTCCTGAGCCAGGCCAATTAGTCCGTTAGTGGGGACACCTGCTCCGCCCTTCCCACCGCGTGCTTGCCGGTGGCAGTACCCTGAACCCTAGCTATGGACAGTGCAGGGGACAAGGCAGACAACGGTCATCGACCAGGCCGACTGCACGCACACACGCACATTGGAACTATCCCACAGCTGGGGTCTTACTAAGAGGCAGAGAAAAACTCTAACCTGGAGAGAAGAAACAGCATAAGCCCAAGGAAGTCTCAAGTTTTGGCAGCTAATCAGTGGCAAATTATGGGGGAAACAGTGCGAGAACTCATCACAAATGCCAGGCCTACCTGAACTCCAGTGGCCTGAGGTGCTCCCTGAACCAAAAGGACCTCCCGAGGCCAGAGAGCCCACCCAGAAGTCCAGTGATATGGTGATGATGAAGAGGATGGTGGTAACAGCTCACATTTATTCAGCACTTGTGCAGGCATGGTTTTAAGGGCTTTGTATGAATTAGCACACAACCGCTCTAGGAAGTGAGATCTACGATTTATTTCAGTTTCTGTATGAGAAAACTGAGGACCGACGAGTTAAATCATTGTCCAGGCCAGCTGGCTCCAGATCCTGACCAGTTGGACAGCCCTCCACATGCTCCCTGAGGACTCCCCTCTGCCTGAATACCACCAAAGCAGGCAACTCCACAGCACCAGCCAGCTCTGATCATTACATTCGTTGGTGTGAATGTATCCTGTTGCACAGGACCTTATCAGCAATTGCACTTCAGGAATTTTCTACACACATGTGCATGCAGACAATTATTGGTGCCTGCTACAGGAACCGCCCAAATTTCCATTGAGAGATAACTACAGTGGGGCCTTGACTTACGAGGGTCCCGACTAACGAGTTTTTTGAGATACCAGCAGTCTCTCGGCCCATTTTTTGCATTGAGTTGATAGAGTAATTTGAGTTAAGGAGCTCCTTAACGAGCTCGGTCTCGAAACGAATTAAACTCGTAAGTCCAGGCCCCACTGTAGTTTATACGTACATCCAGGATAGCCACTCAGGGCTCTAGTCTGTAAAGCTGGCTCCTCTGCTCCCCCCTTTAGTCCTGCAGACACGTGGCTTGGCAAGTGGATGGCACTTTGGTGGGAAGTAAACCAGACCCTTTCCTCTACAGCAGTGGCCCTCAACCTGTGGGTCGTGACCCCTTTGGGGGTCGAATGACCCTTTCACAGAGGTCACCTAAGACCATCGGAAAACACAGATAAATTAGATATTGTTTTTGTGTTTAATTACTCTGCTTTAATTATGTTCAATTTGTAACAATGACATTGGGGGTCACCAGAACATGAGGAACTGTATTAAAGGGTCGGCGTTAGGAAGGCTGAGAACCACTGCTCTGAAGTGTTAGCAGC
The DNA here is from genome assembly GCF_000327345.1 of Myotis davidii. NCBI lineage: Eukaryota > Metazoa > Chordata > Mammalia > Chiroptera > Vespertilionidae > Myotis > Myotis davidii. Next base: position 3,853,438 of record NW_006300032.1, on the reverse strand, counting down.
CCCAGGACAGGCAGGTGCACAAACCAGGCACTGCATGCACAGCCCTATAGCCTCACAGTGAGTTGCCACGCAACCGTGAAAAGAGGCACACGCAGACCCACAGAGAGATGCCCGATGACCGCAGCTGATCTGAGGAGGGCATGGGGAGGTGTGTCTTGAATGTGTAAGTCTTTAGGTCGTGTTTGCATTTTCACATGTACGTATGAGCCAAGGACACCTTACAAAATAACAAAATTTAAAATTAAAAAAATAATAAATAAACCAATGAAAATAAAATATTCATTATGGATCCATCATAAACAATAAAGAAAAAACAATCTAGATGTCCAAAACTTGAGGGGATGTATAAATACAGAAGAGGAAACAACCTCAGTGAAATATTGTACAATTATTAGAAGTTGAGGATGTGGAAGTCGTGTAACAAAGTTGTGTAACATCGTTTAGATGATGTCAATGAAAGAGCAAATGCCGTTCTGTAAGTGCAGTGTGACTGCGATCACGACATGAGGAGAAATGTCTTCTCTTACCGTTTCTCCTCAAGGTGCGGATGGGAACCTTCCTTTGTTGGGAAGGTGGTTCAACAAGCCCATTGGTGCAGAAGCTGAGGGCTTAGCGCTTCTCCTCTAGATCCCTGGGGAGAGTGTCAGCAATTTCTACTCTGCACCCCGATGACACTGTAAATTGAATGGATTCTTTCCACAAAGACCACATGGAAAGACAGCCAGCCCTAGATTGTACAGAAAAGGAAAGAAGGGTTGAAATAAACTGTGATAAATTGCTGAGCAGTCATGTTAGTAAGGGATTCCCTCAATTTTTTTTCTAATTTAGGTAATGAGATTTTATTACCTCTAAACTTTAAGAACTCAACGTGTAGGTGTCTTTAAGACAGTGGTTCTCAACCATGGCTGCACATTAGAATCACCTGGGAATCTTTTTAAAATCCTGATTTCTGGGCCTCATCCTCCAGAAGTTCTGTCTCTTTGTTACTAATGTTGTGGCCTCACCCCATAACAAAGAAACAGAATTTCCAGAGGATGAGGCCCAGAAATCAGGATTTTAAAAAGATTCCCAGGTGATTCTAATGTGCAGCCAAGGTTGAGAACCAACTGCTTTAAGAGCAATGAGATGCAGCTCAACTGTAAATGGCAGGTGGAAGTCTTACAGAAAGATTAATGGAAGGCTGAGTAATGAAACCTCCATCTTCCTCAGATCTTCAGGGCTTTAGGTTCTCTCTGCCCTAGTGTTCAGAAGGGAGTCTGAGCTGAGGGGATAAAGGGAGAGTTGGGGAGCAGGAGGAGGAAGGAGCACCTTAGAGTCAGAAACAATATTTTCTCTACGTTTTTAAAAACACCTTGCCCTGGGACTGCATCCCAGATAACCGACGCTGATAGAGAAAATGAAGTTCATTACAGGGAAAACTGTTGGACAGGCAAGTGGGTCCTAGAGCAAATGGAGCCTGAGACACGACTAGAGGCAAAAACGACAAAACCGAAGCTGTCCTACTTCGGGCTCCTCCTGAGAAGGCAGGGCGCTTTGGGAAAGGTAATCTGCTGGGGAAATAGAAGGCTGCAGGAAAAGAGGAAGAGCAAACATGAGATGGATTGACTTCATAAAAGAGCCACAGGCATGGGTCTACAGGAGCTGAATATGGCTGCAGAGGATAGAACCTGGGGACATCACTCATTCAGAGGGTCACCAGGAGTCAGAGCCAGCTCAACAGATAATCACACACACACACACACACACACACACACACACACACACCATTGAGCCTAATCCCTTACTAGGATGCTGTTCTCACAATGCTCACCAGAGGGCGCGATCGAGACTAACCCCTTGCTAGGGAGCTGTTCTCTAAATTCCCAGAAGAGGGTGCTACTGAGCCTAATCCTTTATTGGGGTGTTGTTCTCAGAATGCCCACAAGAGGGCAGACTAAAAATGGCCACAGTGTAATTGGATGGTACACAGACATACTCCCTGCCTGGACCAAACTGGGGTGCAACAGAAAGACATCCCGAGTAACCCCCTGAAGACTAGCTGGAGCTCACACTGATAACCAAGGACAGAACGTGCAGACCGCGTAGAGACCGGAAGGAAGGACGGAATTGCGAAAGGGCTGGCCGGGCTCCCACAGACAGAGCTGAAGTTTCAGAGAGATGTCTCCGCTGTGGAGGGTTCCCACTGAGGACTCTGGGTCATAATCCCCCAGCTGGGACCCCAGCAGAGAGCACCCGAACTGAGAAAGGTGCCCATAACACCAGCCTGTGAGGAGCAGCAGGTTGTTGTTTGTCAGGGAGAGATGGCTGGAAGTGCAGGCACCCTCTTAAGGGCCAACACACAAAATTTCATGTGCAGGCACTCACCTTGTGCTGCAGCAGAGGGAGGGCAGAAGGGACCGGAGCAGTGTGAGCAGAAGCCAGGGTTGAGGGCTCTGGGGTTAGAGCTCCGAATGCAGACACCACGGTTTCTTGTGCTGACTGAGAGAGAGAGAGAGAGAGAGAGAGAGAGAGAGAGAGAGAGAGAGAGAGAACACGATGTCTCAATCATATCTGTTCCATAGAGTATATAACTACACAGTCTTGAGGCTGGTTTCCCAAAGAGCACATTGTATGAAACATTATTTTGCTAAAATCCACCTCACTTTGAGCATTTCACCTAGTATATGCTGTGTTGAGTATTAGTTTCATAGGTTTGAGTGCCAGCTTTATTTTGTGAGAATTCCAGCATTAGCCTCCTTCAACCTGATTTCAGATCCAGAGTTTTAGGAAAGCATATTAAGATGGGCTCCTGTGCAATCTACTAAAATTGTTCGTCTTCTTTTCCTCTGTCCAGAGTGACAGGGAGGAGTTGTGATGAATAGAAAGAGCATAGACCAGGCATTAGGAGACTGGAGACCTAGTCACTGGTGTGATCGAATTTATTGCTTAATATTAGCTCATACATTTAACATCTTTGAGCCTCAGTTTTCTTCTCTATTAAATGATGACTGAAAGGGAAGAAAATGACTAAATATTTAGAGGCTGAAATGTATGTATATTGTTATAGGCCTTATCACTTAACCTATTATTGTAGCAAAACAATTGCAATAGCTTTGAAAGCATATATTTGCATGTATATGTTATGGGATCCCTAATAAAAATTCCCCGTTTTAATATACCAATCTTTACTGGGATATAAGCAAAAACTGTAAACTTATTATTCATAATAGCCCTGTGCTTTTCCCTAGTGAAATAAATAGTTGTACTCAAACTGAAGAAATTATGAGAACCTCAGTGCAATCTTTAAGTTTGGCAATTAAGCGGTACTATCCTTTACTTGTATCATTGAATTTTATGAAAGATTTAGTATTTGTTGGAGAAAGAGTTGGATTAGTCTGACATGAGTAATCTGAGATCTGTCAAGGACAGGGCCATTTATAATCCATGAATGTCGTTAAAAACAGGCTGCTTTTGCAAGCAATACTGAATCTAACCTCACTCTGTAACTTCTGAAAATTTGAAATTCAAATGTGATAGGTAACAGATTAGCCATTTTAACAGCAGCCAAGGCGCTCTCTGATGCTATACTGCCCTCTTGTGGCCAACAGGGAAAACTGCAGTCTGAAGAGTTGTTTAGGTTTTCCCTCCATTTCTTGTTTTGCCATGCTTTACATATCCTTGTATGCTGCCCTAAAAACTTTATGAAATAAAGCAGCATCTAAGCAAGTAAACCATTATGTCTAAGACGAGCAGTGTTGCCTAAGGTTAAAGATGAGTGTTGGAAAACCAGTCTGCCTGGGTTCAAATTACCAGCTGCGATAACTAGGAACGTAACTTAGGTTCCCGACACCCTGCTCCTCCTCATCTGTAAAATGAAGGTAACTACAGCACCTGGTGTTATTATGGGAATTAGTGAGTCAGTATATGGGAAGGACTAAGAACAGGAGCTGACACGTGATAAGCGCCATTAAAAGTGAGAGCTCAGCCGAAACCGGTTTGGCTCAGTGGATAGAGCGTCGGCCTGTGGACTGAAGGGTCCCCGGGTCGG
>NW_006300032.1:3833146-3849122 GCF_000327345.1 Myotis davidii | reverse complement strand
AAAAAAAAAAAGTGAGAGCTCAAGGTTAAGTTACAGCCCGTACTCAAGTGCAGTGACAGACCTTCTCAGATACCCTCAGACCACAGCTCCTGGGTGAGAATATTTGGCACAAAACACAGAAACTGAAATGGCAACCAAGGTGAGCTATGAGTATATAAGTCATCGACTGTTCATGCTGTACATGGGCCTGGGGGCACACTCCATTCGCCTCTTTCTCTCACAACTGGGGAGCTTGGGCCCAGAGAGAAACTCCCTTCTCCTGGCACATTCCCAGCACTTTTCCCGTTGATCCCAGAGCCACACGAGGTGAGAACTGCTCCGTGTTCTGCATCCTGTAGACATGAGTGGTTTCCAAGAAGAGAACAGGACAACCAGAGCTTACCCACACGGAAACCTGGGGCATGGCTGGAGGGGGACAGACCTTTGGCGACAGAAAGGCTTTCCTACCCTTCCCCACCCCCAATTTTTTAAATTCAAATATTTTCAAGAAAATAAGTATAAGAACTAGCCTGGGCGATGACAGGACATACCATTCAGCTAACCGCAATGCAAGGTGGGCTGGGCTCTGCAGGGTTTTGTACCCATGTCCCTTGTAATGGACTGTGATGCGTCACTGTGATCCGTGTTTAGAACGGACAAACCTCTGTGGAAACTGCCCTGTTCTGAAGAAGACTGCCTTGCTCAAGGCCGTGCCCCTTCCCCAGAGTTGGGTCCATGTGAGGGTATGAGGACCCAGCACCCTCAGAGCGATGGGAGACAACCCTGCAGGGCCAATCCCAGCTCGGAGCTCCCTGTGAGACTGAGGAGACTGCGTCACAGCCCAGCTTCTCCCTCACTCGGGCCTGCTACTTCCCTTGCAGGGGATTAGCTTGAGGGCAAACCCAATAGACTTCCTGCACATGAATCTCTATCGCAGTGTCTGCTTCCCAGAGAATGCCACCTGCAATGTAGCCCTTTTCTCACACTCCACTCTCCCTGACCTGTTTCTGATGTGTTTTCTTTTCAATTTAAAACCAATCCAATTGCATACTTAACCTCTCCAACCTCAGGAGAGCCTGTGCTTAATACCCAGCAAAACCTATTTCAAATTCTTTCTCCATTGTTACCATGTCAATAGCTGCTTCTCCCTCAAGTTAAATTCTATTTAAATTTTATAATTAAAACACAAATGTTTGCACTGTAAAAGCAACACTTTGATTCCCCCTCTTCTTAACAATACCAGGCCCCCCGATTCTGCCTCATACTCCGCAGAACTCACCTCCCTCGCTGCCTTGACAACCACGGCTGTCATTATCTGTGGATCTCAACCAGTTGAGATTCTGCACAGCGTTTATTTCCTCTGGTCTATCTTATAAACTTTCTTTTTTCATTTTCCAAATATAAAATAGTATTAGAATGCTTTGTCATATACCCTTGCTCAAACACCTTGGCTTATCAGGATTGACAGCCAATGGGGAAGGAGAATGTACTGGAGTCTAAGGCATCTGAGGAAGAGGATGGAGAAACACTTCTAGGAGAGTGAGAGATTGTTTTAATGTCAGGAAAAGAAGCCAGCATTTATATAACTTGCAAGAACAGAACCCATTTTAGCATTCATAGTGTATTTAGATACGTTTAAAATGCAATCAAATATGGTTTTATATGTGAGGTATTCACTAATTTATGGACAGGTTCATGGTGAATCCCTACACTGAATCCCTAACCCTAAGGAACTCTATGGCAAACCAGGAGCCCAACTTTAGGCCATTCCGGAATTTCAAGGCCTGAGCTCACATGTCCCAGGACACCAGAAGTCATACTTCTCAACAGAGGTGACCCCATGATCAATTCAATCCTGGTGGCATTGTGATGCTGAAATGAGCTCTTGCAGCAAATTCATTCTGAAGTAGAACAGAGAAGGCCCCTCCCGCAAAAAAAAAAAAAAAAAAAATCACCTTGATCACCCTGGTCAGTGTGGCTCAATTGGTTGGAGCAGCATCATCCTGTACACCTAAGGATGTGGGTTCAACTCCTGGTCAGAGCACACATCCAGGTTGCAGGTTTAAACCCTGGTGGGTGCGAGTGTGGGAGGCAGCCAATCAATGTTTCTCTCTCTAAAGTCAATAAGCACGTTGAGTGAGGATTTAAAAAAAGAATTTTTTAAAAATCAACTTGAGCTATCTCAAGAAATATACTGCTCTTGGCTGAGAGTGGTATCTTCCAAGGGTATCTGCTGGTTGCTGGGGAGGGGTTGTTCTTTACACATTTTAAAATAAGAAAACTATAAAAGTAAAAATGCAAGCTACCCTAGGAAATAAAAAGCAGTAAAAAGCAGTTATTTCATGGGGGGTTGGGGGGGGAAGGAGTTCTAATTACCTACAGAACTCATTCAAAATATAAGTTCAGATTTCCAAACGAAGTAGTAAGAAGAAAAAACTGAATTTAAAATGCTACAGTACACAACCACGTTATAAATGTACATTTATTTTATTTACAAAGGAACAGAGTATAACTGTAATGTAGAACAAAAGGAAAAGATAGGCATACATATTTACATAGTAAGTATAGGCAAAACTTATGACGATTCTTTAAATACTAGCATTTATCAAATCAGTTTCTAAAAAATAATCATCACCTTCAGGAAGAACTTTTAGGAGGCTCAACCTATATGATTAAAGCTATGACTATCTGAGTGAAACAATTACATTCTTTAAAAACCTCCCAAGTTTCTGGAGGTCAAATAAACCAAATCACCAACAATTTTTAAAAGATTCAAAGGCTCTTAAATTAGGATGTCATAATTGTTTTAAGAAATTGTTTTTTAAAAGCTTCACTAACAAGAGATGAACATGCAATGGAAGACAAGCTGGCGAATCTGCGTTTCTTCTTGTAGGACTGACACCGCTCACAGCGCCCACACCTCGGTCGTGACGCCTTTTGCGTTTGTCGGTTCTTCCTTTAGGTCACTGTCCTTTTGCCTGTGAAATGTGATGTCCAAACTGAAATAAAGCAGATGTTTAACACAGAAATTATTCCAACGTTTAAAAAAAGAAAAAACGGCAATACCAGCACCAAATGCCCGCTTGAGGTTTAATCATTCAACAATAAAGTTACTGAGAGTGGGCCGTGCGGCAGGCACTGCCCCTGAAACGACACAAAAAGACATGCTCTTCCTCCAAGACGCACAGCTGACTGGGGAGAAGATGCTCAGAACAGTGCACAGCCGGAGACAACTCGGAGACACCTCGTTAGTCCACGTCGCTGGGAAACAGGATGTTCTAGTCAGTATGTTCAGTTACCCAAGTGAATTTCTCAGGTAACTGAAGACTTCGAACACCCTAGAATTTTAATAAACCAGGTTCTGGCCACAGCTCTGACAATCAGACGTGGGGTTACGGGCAGATTACTTAAACACCAGGAGGTTCATTTTCCTCGTGTGTAAAGTAGGTAATATTAGCCTGGAGATTTTTTTTTTTGTATTTTTAGGATATTGCTGTGAAGATTGAATACTATGCGTAAAAAAGTACTTTGCAAGTTCTAAATTTATATACAAATGTTAAGCATTTATTTGTAGGCACATTTGCATTATTATTATTATAGTTCTAATCTATATACTTTTTTGTCTTCTTAGAGTGAAGGATGTAATTTTGAGTCAACATAATAAACATCAGATACTGTACACACACACCGTTGCTCAGACTACTCACACTAGGACCCGGTAGGAAAATTTCCCCCTGCTCTGCTGTGCTCCCTGCGTTGCTATCTGCTGCTTAGTTTTTCCATCCCCTCTGCTGATGGCTGCCACCCTGAATGCTCTCCACCTGACTTCAGACCCTGCTCCTCTCCACAAGAGTTACTCCCATGTACTACCTCAGCTAAACTACGAGATGAAATAAAAACACCCTCAAAATTAGAATTAAGCCTAAATTTTAAAAAGATACTTCAAGTAAGGAGCAAGCTTCAGGGTCAAGCGTTGGAAATATAGTGTGGCCCTTTAAGCCACCAAGAAGTATTGTCACTAAAGAGAATAATGATCCCATTTGTCTTAAAAGCACAGTTAACATTCTATTTGCCTAAATAATCAGAGTCTACATTTGACTGAAACAATGGAGCATTCTCACGTGACTGTGGTTGGTGTGACCCTATGGCACGGCTCTTCTGTGTCCTCCCAAAGTGTGGGCCCCAGCTCACACCGTGGACAGCAGCATCGGGCGAGCACCTGCCCGGATGAACCGGCACAAGCTTGTGCACATATTTTCCAATTCAAATGTTTTATATCAAAAACTTCATAGAAGGCTGAAAGCTAAAATGGGCACGTAAAAGCTAACGAAGACAGAAACATTAGCAGCGCCAACAAATAATTGTGTCCCAAACACGTCACACTCGCGGTCGGACGCATGCAGCCCGCCGGCCACGAGTGTGACAAGCTGGGGTAGCCCATTCTGCAGTTACTTTAAGAGAACTTGAAGGCAAAGACAGGTCATAAATAATACACTTTAGAAAAACTGAAAAACTAACTTTACGTTGTTAGAGCTCAGCCTTGAAGTTTCTGGACTAGAAAATGGCGAAGACTCCCAAGACCTATTTTCTTTCTCAAAGGAATCATCTTGGAACGCAAATTTCTGCTTCAGTGCCTGGGAAATTAAAGACACTGGGTCCCACTGCGAACTGTGTCTTTTCCTCTTACGAATGGGTCTGCCTCCAGGTGACCTATTTAAAAAAAATAAATTAAAATTGGTGTAATTTAAGCTCCTTGTTAACAAGCACAGCAGAGATATAAGCATAATGCACTACAATCTAATAGGTCAAGAGAGTGAAATTTTTTACCACAAATCAGAAAACCAAGTAGGGCTCTACCACGACCTTGGTATGGCCGAGGACTCATCAAAAATCTCTGTGCCGAAGATCTTTATTTTAAATCACCGAGTGTTTCAGGGGGAAATTTTAAAAACATATTTAAGAACTTTTAAAAAAGAGTTCATGAAAAGAGAAGCATTCGGCTAGTCATTCACTCCACCTTCACTTAATGCCTATTAGACCAGGCTCCTTGTGACACTTCGAGGGCAGGGCAGTATCCGGCTCCCGTGGGACATTCTGGGGGCAGATGGTCAATGAACAGGTAAGCAGGGTGACTGGGTGCAGCAAGTGCTGCGAATAAAATAAGCAGGTCAACGTGACAGTGACTAGACGAAAGCGCTTCAGATGAGATGACCAGGAAAAGCCTCTTTAGGGAAATGACCAGCTGTCAGCTTAAGAGTAAATATTGGTGGATCCATCGGGACGGAGCTTGGTGCTTGTGAGAAAAGGAGGAAGAAACCAGGACTCGCTGCCGTACCACGAGTACCACAGGAAGTAGGGCCTGAGGTTGGAGAGAAGCCAGGGCTGGGTCCCGGCGGGACTTACAGGCCCCAGCAAAGTGTCTGTTTTCTTCTAAGCTCATGGAAAACCACCAGAGGTTTGCAACAGGGAAAGGCATGACTGACTTCAGTTTTTAAAGGAACAGTCTGGCTACTACATGGAGAAGAGTGGAGGAGGCAAGGAGGAAAACCAAGAGACCGGCAGGGAGGCCTCTGCCTGAGACCTATCCCTGCAGGGCGCAAGCTGGATGGGATGGGGGCTCAGGTGGGAGTAGCAGTTGGATCAGGAAGAGTACAGGAATTTGAGCTGCATACTGATGGAATCTGAGCTCTGTGGGACAGAAGGTATTAAGAAAGAGGTATTAAGAAAAAGTCTATAGCCCTAACGGGCTTGGCTCAGTGGATAGCGCATCGGCCTGCGGACTGAGAGGTCCCAGTTTCGATTCCGGTCAAGGGCATGTACCTTGGTTGCGGACACATCCCAAGTGGGGAGTGTGCAGGAGGCAGCTGATGGATGTTTCTCTCTCATCGATGTTTCTAACTCTCTATCCCTCTCCCTTCCTCTCTATAAAAAAATCAATAAAATATATTTTAAAAAATTTAAAAAAAAAAGTCTACAAACAGAATGATAAACTCCTACCTGGCTTGCATGCCCCGTGTAACTCGCATTTCTCCTGACCAAGAAGGAGACTGAAGAACTTCCTAGGAAAACTCAAGCCCCAGAGAAAAGACAAACAACTACTGAAACCTGGGGTCTGGCCAACAACGTGACCAGGGTCTCTCCTCACTCACTAAACTGTAAAGCCCCCGGCGGACACGCCCCCTCACACAAAGCACCTGCAAGCGGCTTTTCACCGGCTCACTTTTAAACATGAATTTTTAGGTCCCACATCACTAGATAATTAAGGTTTCAGAACCACACCTAGAAACCAAAATCAACAACATTCTACACACCAGCTTAACTAAAGACTGTGATTTAACGATACTGGGAAGATGTAATAAGTGTATGTGTGCCTGTGTGTGAGGGTAGAATGTCTATGAGAATATATTCCTAATCTTTAACAGTGGGAAGAAAATATAGATAAAATATTAAGAAACAGCAAATAAAGTATGTTTTTTCAAAACTATGGAGCTAATATACTAGAAGAGTCAAAAAACTGAAATGATTCTCTGGGAGGGCCTTTTGGGGTGAAAGGGAATAAAAGAGAAGATGTGTATAGGTTTAGTTTAATAAATATAATTTTTTAAAACATTCCTGATAAAATTTTGGTTCATTTCTCAAATTATGACAACATACCGTTCAATAGCACGAAGTTTAACCTTATTCAAATCCTTCAGAACATCCAACATGTTTGGAACATCTTTGTTTTTCTGGTTTTTTGAATGACGATTATAATGGGTCTTACTAGCACCTGGGTGCTGTTTTCTCACTTCAGTTGCTATATTATCTGAGTCACAAATATGAGTATATTCTGGCTGCACAAGAGAACATGGAGGCTGCAGAGAAGAAAACTGAGGGGGCAGAGGGGGTGGAGGAGGAGGAGGAGGAGCGGGAAGCACTGAACTTGAAAATGGATCTGGTTTGACACTTAGTCGAGCAGTTCCTGATGATGGCACTTGTCCCAAACCACTAGGCCCATCAGTTGAGTCAAAGGAGCCTAAAAAACAAAGCAGTCTGTTGAAAAATCATGCAAAATTCTCTTTCACGTAACACTAATCAAAACCAAAACAAACAATTTCTGTAATGCTGCTAAAATAATGATGTGGCCAGAAAGGAGAAGCAATCCCATCTGCTTTGTCATTTCTGTAAGAGTCAAGCCAAATAGGAAATTTACTTTTAATCCAGTTAGGGTTCTCTGTGCTGGCCCTTAAAAGTGGGAACAGGCAGAAACACTTCAAAGAGAAAATAAAAAGTGCTTTTTCAGTAATTCACATACAATCTAAATTTCATCCTCTATTTTAAAAAGCTAAAACATGATCAAGGACTTATAGTTAGAAACACTCAAAATGGTATCTCTGTGATAAACACCCAAGCATACACTTTAGGCAAGAGCTTAAGGATGAGTCGAGTACAGTAGTCTTCCTTATGCATTTTCACTTTCCATGGTTTGTTCCCCAAAGTCAACGTTGGTCCAAAACATCAAATGGAAATTCCAGAAATAAACGACTCGTAAGTTTTACATTGAGTGCCCTTCTAAGTAGCACGATGAAACCTCATATTGTCCCACTCTGGCTCACCTAGGACATGAATCGTCATCCCTTCACCCAGCATCTCCACACTGTACACATTCCCCACCCATCACTCACTCCGTAGCTGTCTGGGTTATCAGATCGACTGCTGAGGTGTCACAATGCTGTGCTCAAGTAACCCTTAGTTTACCTAATGTTGACCCCAAAGCAAAACAGTACTGATGCTGGCAATTCGGATATGCCAAAGGGAAGCCGGGAAGTGCTTCCTTTAAGTGAAAAGGGATGTATTTATCGGAAAAAGCAGAGTATATATAGGGGTTCAGTACTAACAGTGGTTTCAAGCATCCACCGGGAGTCTTCGAACGTACCCCCCTTGGAAAAGGGGGGACTGCTTTACTAACTCTTTCATAAGAGATTTGCTCCTAAAAGGCTGTAGCACATGATTGCTAAAAAATGTGTATTTACATCTCATTTTTATTATTACACATTATGTCATATCTATTATATATTCTATTTATAGTATAATGTATATACATTGTTATATGTAAGTTATATGTGTGTGTGTGTATGTGTACACCTATATATATTACGTGTGTATGTCTATAGGTTAAAGCAAGTTTTGTCTCTAAAAATTTAGAAAAGGGTCATCTAGAGAACATTATTCTCCTAACGAGGTGAAATAGCAGCAGTAACTTCAAACTACAAATCTATGAAATCTCAAATCTTTCAAATTAATGCACTCTTCCTCTTAAATTTCCAATGCTTTTCTGAAGATTTAGAAAAGTTTACTTAGAAAACCGGCTTTTCAGTACAAAACTACTATCTTCTGCAGTATAGTTAGCTCTTCTTTAAACCAAAACTATCTCCCTTAATACAAATGAGGGAGATAGTTGTTTTTTTTTTAATCCTCACCTGAAGATATGTTTTCATTGATTTGAGAGAGGAAGGAGGGCAGAGAGAGAGAGAGAGAGAGAAGAAACATCGATCAGTTGCCTCACAGATGCGCCCCAACTAGGGATCAAATCTGCAACCTACGTATGTGCCCTGACCATAAACAACCTTTTGATGTACAGGATGACACTCCAATCCACTGAGGCACCCAGCCAGGGCCAAATGTGTCTTAATTTATTCTAAATAAACATCAAACAAAACATTTTTATATAGCCAGCATCTTCTCGTATTTAATGACATTCACGAGATACATAAACATCAAGCGTTCTTATTCAGAACTGTACTGGCTGAAATACTAGGCGAGTACCATCTACCTGAAACAAAAACCCAATGTTACTTACCACAGTTAGTACTGTTTTTCAGCTCCTGCATTTGCACAATTGCAGCAATCTGAGAACGCAGAAAAGTGAGCTCGTCTTCAAGGGCAGCTATTTTTTTAATTGCAGCTTCATTTACAGGCTGAGAACTCTTCATTGGTTTGTTATGTCTTAGACCAGGTGACGGTGGATCCCGAACTAGTTGCAAAGGATGGAAAACCTCGGTCTCCTCTTCCTCATTTTTCCATATACCATTTCTGGGGGTGGAAAGAAGGAAGAAATGGGGATGGAGAGAGGGAAAGGGAGGGGGGAGGGAAATTTTCCAAAAGAAATAAATTATTTCAGTCCAAGAGGAATACAGACACCAAGACAGAATCAGAGTAGCTCTCCTTATCCCGCGACTTATCTCTAGACTCACTGGGGACAAACACAACATCTTACATAACTGTGTATTCTCAGGATGTAAAACAGAAATTAACTTTTAATAGGTGACCAATAAGTGGTCAGTGAACGAAGGAACAAGCCCTGCTTTTAGACTGTAAAACAAAAATAATTATCCTGTAACTGTCCTGCCTTTTCACTTTAAACCCCCGACAAGTTGTTTTATTTAGAAATTCTGTGTTCTGGATACACAGTACTGAAAGGCCTTATATTCAGTACAATGTTAAGAGTAAATTTACGGTATTCTAATTTCTTGAAAATTGATAACCCAGTTTGACATGTAAAAAATTTAGTCGTAGTATTTCAATAACTGAGCCTGGTTGTGCTTATAGCCTGCATCGGAATATACTAACACATGTTAGTACTCCCTAGGAGAAAACACACACAAATGTTGAAATAATGTTTAACATCATTGCCTGTAAGAACTAGGTTAAGTTTTGAATAAATATATGAAATAAAATAAACCTAGTTACCTAGTACAGGAAATAGCTTTCTCATAAATACAAACACAGTGACTGTGATGCTGTTTAAATATCATTCCTTCCTAGGCCTGGTGCTAGGTTTAAATGTTCAGTAAGAAAAAATGACTAAACATGAGGAACAAGCAGTCATCCTCATTAGGAAAATATTAGTCAGACACAACGCAGCAGAGAGACGGACAACACGAAAAGGCCCACTGAGTCTGAACGTGAGCACGTCCAAGAATTCAGATTACAGCCCATACCCCACCTTCCAAGATCAGTATATAAATTTACCGAAATCTGAGATAAATGGATTCTTCATCATTTGCCACACAGAAAATATCAGCAAAAGATGGAACTACAGAGCCACAGTTACCAGAGTCTACAGAGTTCAAGAGGGGGATCAGCTAAAGGGAAAAAAGGAAAACAAAGTCAGAGCTCTGTAGGGAGTAGGGGGGAGACACATGCCATGGACATTAAATAAGTTAAAAATCCAAGCGGGAAAAGGGATATTCAGTAGAAAACCATGCACCTATTAGTAAGAAAAAATACTGAGGAAAATATTATCCCCAAGACTATACATGTAGCAATATCCTCTCCCCTGGTTAATGTCATCTATCATTAATCACAAACTATAAGAATAAAATACTTGGTATTGCTTTGTACCTGCCCATTTTTGAATGTAATTATTTAAAGAAATAAACACAAAAACACACGTGATGACTTGTTCCCAGAGATAAAGGTCTTTGCAGGAAATATTTCTTCTTTTGTTCTATCCTGTATCCCCTGGGTTACCTAGGATTATTTTATACACAGTGATTCAACATTGCATGCTGGCTGACATACCTCGAAATCAGGCCGGCGACAAGCTTCTAAAGGAAGAATTTTCCCAATAATACGAACAATACTCCGAGCTGATCCATAACCTTTGTTTCCCCAAATCTGCAAAAGCTATTGGAACATAAAAAGTTGTTTTAAAAAGTACTCTATCTTAGGTATCGTTATACATCTAATGCAAAAGATGCAATCACGTTTATTTTTTAAAAGAAAATACAGAACGGTGTTCTCAAAGTCTTGTCTTCAAAGAATTACATTTTGCACCAAACCAGATCTCAATTCAGACATTTCAAGCAATTACAGATGATACCTGGCCAGTGGTGTCTATACTGAACAGTGTGGCCTTGAGGATATACTAGTAGATACCAGAGCTATTAACACTAGAATCTCTGCCAGCCTGAGCAATTGTATTTAAAGTGTCCTGCTACCACTCATGTGTGCCCTCGCTAAGAGCCACCGGCCTAGCGGCTTCACTGCAGTGAGAGTACGTACTATGCATAGTCACCCTATTCTTGATTAACTTGAACGGTCCCTTCATATCTTGCTCTGCAATTTCCATCCTGACGAACTTCTACCCTTCTAACTCTCATTCCTTCATTGCCATTGACCATCTTCATCATTTCTATTATTTCACCTCCTTCTTCTATTCCTGATCTAGGACCCTCATTTTTTTTTTTAAATCCTCACCTGAGGATATGTTTACTGATTTTAGAGAGGTAGGAAGGGAGGGAGAAAAAGAAAGAGAGAGAGAGAAAGAGAAACATCATCAATAGGTTGCTCCTAGATGTGACTGGACCGGGCATGGAACTAGTAATTTTTGGTGTACAAGATGATCTTTTTTTTTTTTTAATTGATTGATTTGAGAAAGAGAGAGAGAGAGAAACACTGATTTGCTGTTCCACTTATTTATGCATTCTTTGGATGATTCTTGTATGTGCCCTGACTGGGGATCAAACCTATAACCTTGGCATATCGGGACGATGCTCCAACCAACTGAGCCATCTGGCCAGGGCCCCTCATTTTGACTTGACTGACTTTCATACCAAGCAGGGATTATCAAGTTATTTCAGTTGATATGCTCTCAAAAATGGTTCATCCTTTTTTAAAAAATATATATATATTTTATTGATTTTTTACAGAGAGGAAGGGAGAGGAATAGAGAGTTAGAAACATCGATGAGTGAGTAACATCAATCAGCTGCCTCCTGCACACCGCCTACTGGAGATGTGCCCGCAACCAAGGTACATGCCCTTGACTGGAATGGAACCTGGGACCCTTAAGTCCGCAGGCCGACACTCTATCCATTGAGCCGAACCGGTTAGGGCTGGTTCATCCTTTTGATATGTGTCCTCATATTACTAATAGATAAACTACCCCATCCTCACCTGAGGATATGATTACTGATTTTAGAGAGGTAGGAAAAGAGGGAGAAAAAGAAAAAGAGAGGGAGAAAGAAACTACAATATTTATAAAGATTACTCTGCACAGGTATTGTGCAAACCCTTCATAACATGTTATGCTCTCTGTGTCGCCCCAAGCAATTGCCAATCTCTGAAATCCCCAACACCACTGCTTTCATCACCTATAAGTGGTCTCACCTCTCCTATTACTGAGAAAATCAAGGACAATGATTTAATATAGTTCAATTTGCACTCCTCTCCATTCAAAATCTCCCCACTATCTCTCAGTTTTATTCTACTCTTGACTGTCCAGCTTCTGTCCAAGGCTTATTTATTTATAGGCTCTGCCCAAGTACCTTTTTCAGGGCATTGCTCAATCACTCTCATTTGTATCTTAAATATTTTCCTGTCTATAAGGGTCTTCCCCAGTGTGTAAAAATATGATGAAGTTACTTCTAACACTGAAAAGAAAAATATTCATGCCTGCTGCCCCTTCAAGTTGATGGCCTCTCTTGATTTCTTTTCACAAACTGATGCCAACTCCCTTCCTCAGTTGAATATCCAATTACATACTATAATACATTGCCATTCCCTACCTACTGAAATCCCTAAAGGCACCAATAATAGAATGATAAATCTTCAACTATTACTCAGTCCTCGTTATCTTCAACATCACTATTTCTGAAATTCAGAATGCTTCAATGGCATCTTCCATTACGTCATTAAAGTCCATCAGTTCAAATCTCAAAATAACATAGATAACTCCAAATCTGAATCAAGTCTTTTCTTTCCTACATTCTAGAACCATTTATCCCATTATCTGCAGGATACCTGTACTTGTCTATTCTAACAGCACATCTGGCTGACCTTATCTCCCTACTCAAACTAGTTCCTCATACTGAGTTGCCTATTTATAAGGATGACACCATCATTCTTCAACTTACTTTTACTTAAAATCTTGAAATTATCCTTGACTACTCTCTTCTAATTCACACACCAAAAAGTCTATTCTATAAACCTCCCTACTATTTTGTGTCTTATATTCAGTCTTGTATTATACTTATCTGCAATGTTGGCTAGCCCTCATATTTTTAAACACCATAAATACAAAAACGATGTATTGCTATTCTGTATCACCTGCAGAACCAAGTATATTGTCTTAGGTGTAGGAGATGCTCAGTAAGTAGACAAAAGTGGATTTGCTTTTCATTCTCAGACTTAAGTCATCCTCTCTCCTTCTGATTTATTCTGAATATTTTGAGCTATAACTTGCCATTTACATTAACAAAATGATTAGATGATTAAAAATGTAATTTGCCTATGCAATAAAAGGAATTCCATGAAGGTCATGCCTATATTTTGTTTGTTTGCATATTTTTTTATATTTTATTGATTTTTTTCAGAGAGGAAGGGAGAAGGATAGAGAGTTAGAAACATCAATGAGAGAGAAACATCGATCAGCCGCCTCCTGCACACCCCCTACTAGGGATGTGCCCACAACCAAGGTACATGCCCTTGACCGGAATTGAACCTGGGACACTTCAGTCCACAGGCCATCGCTCTAGCCACTGAGCCAAACCGTTCAGGGCTGTTTGCATCTTTTGTTGGCATTTGACCCATCAGGTAAACAGGTTCCTAATAATCTTATCCCTTTTTAAAATCAAACTATCAAAGGTAAACTATTGCAAACTCATCGTAGTCACACCTACAGAGAAATAACAATTTCGCCTTAAATGCTTACATATAAATCATTTTCAAAATGAGACCCAAGAACAACTACAACAGGTTCATTCAAATCCATTAAAAACATTTACCTGGTCCATGGGAACACCGAAATACTCCAGTATCTCTCTTAAGGTATTCAATATGAAAGACATTGATGAAGCAAACACAGAAGAAATTCAAAGAAACATAATCAGTTTCTTGATACCTTCAGAAAAAAAAATTAGAGACTATTACTCTTGACAAATAAATAGTTGCTGTATAAATTGTATGAAATAAACTACAAGTCCTACCGTTACACATTACACCCTCAACTAATCTCTTTGGGCCGGCATTATTTTGAAGGACGTCAAAGAGAGAGGGCATGGGGGTTGGGGAAGGCTTGGTACAGGAAGCTTCCATGTATCCGTTAAATTGCATTACAAGCTCATGGGCTGTTTAAGCCTCATAAATGTCAATCAACAAGAGACCGGACACTTAGCAGAGAAGCCCTCGAGTTGGCCGGGGCAGAGCAGCTCCCGCTGACCTGACAGCTGCGGACGGATTCGGGAGAGGGATGTGGTCCGCCCACCCTGGAAAGCAGGCAGGGGGCCGACACAGGTGCAACACCCTCCAGCACTCCTCGCTCACTTTAAAGAAAAGGAACGTGAACCCCAAATCGGTGACTTCACTTAGTCACCCAACGAGTACCTAACTGGCCGAGACTTGCGCCCGGCTGCTCCCGCGCTCTGGCCGCACGAGTCCTTGGGGGCTCTCCTACCAGCGGAGTCGCCTCGCTCACCTTCCTCCCAAGCCGAGCCCCCGGCCCACTCGGGACGCCGAGACGCGGTCGTTAGGGAGCTCAGACTCGGAATCCTCCGTTGCCTAAGCCCCAAGGGCGCTCAGACCCGTGTCCGGACGCGCGCTCGGCCTGCGGGCCCCCGGCGGTAACAACGCCCCCAGCGACCCGGGTCTGGATCGCGGAGCCCCACCTCTGCCTGGGTAATTCCACCTGCTCCCCGGTCCCGCTACTTCCGCGTCCCTGGACGAAAATCAAACTCCGCGGGCCGTGACTTGCGCCCGATGTGATTGGACAAGGCTGAAGATTGCTGCTTGTGATTGGTGGTACGATAACCAATCGGATTACTGTTACTTGGACAGACTACTAGGATTTTTCTTTTTTAAGAGGGCGGGCTTTCCGCGGGACAACCAATGGAAACCATAGGCAGCTAGTGGGGGCGGGGGGCAGGCTGCAAAGGGCCGCTGGGGGCGCGGTTTTGGTTCCGGTGCTGTCCAAAACGGGTGTCCACAGCCGGGTGCTGTGGAATCATTATGGGCCCTTGAGCCAGGCCCGCGACCCGGAGTTCCTGCTCCACACAGATCTGCGCAGAAAAATCTTCGCCGCCCCTACCCCCAGACCGGAAACGGGGCCACTCTCCAAAGTCACTGGGCTTTTGCTGTTCGATCATTTATTCGTTCAGAGAGTGAACATATGCTTATGGGACTAGCCCGAGCTCAGCACTGTCCTCGAGGGATCTGCAGCTTTACAGTACCTAGAATGTTCTTTCACGAAACGCTCCTGGTATCCAGGCTGCCAAATGCGGGCTGGACACTGACCTGGCCTCACCGTGGATGGCAAAGTGATCCCTAAGTCCTAACAGGTGGTATTCCAATTTTCAATTCTGATCTGAGGGATGAATTAGTTATATGACAACCTAAGACCAACTGTGCAGGGGGAATTGCAATGATGGGCAAGACAGGTAAGGTCCTTTACCTCCTGGAGCTCACCTTCTAGTGGAGACTGGAGAGAGGCTTTCTCTGAGCACCATCTCTCTCCACTCTCCTTCCTACTTTTTTTTATAGCACTTGTCACCCTGTATAGTACACGGTGGGGCAAAAGTAGGTAGTTGTACCTGAAACTGTTTATCCTTGTATTATTTTCTATCCAAACCACTGTAAACCTGCTTTTTGCCCAGCCCTGTATTTATGCTCCCCCTGCAGCCAACCTAAACTCTGAACTCCAGAACAGAAGCTTTGTTTTGACCCCTGCTGTACCTTCAGTGCTTTAGAAGCCTGATACTGTATCTATACTAATAAAAAGGGTAGCATGCTAATTAGACCGGATAGACCAGATGATGCCGGGGTCCAACCCCAGCAGGTCCAGGGGTCCCCAAAGGTGTGGATGGAGTCGGCGAAGAAGGAATGACACGGAGACAGCGTTCAGTTGATTAGCAGCCTTGCCAGGATCTCTAGCCACAATCTCCAGCCAAGTTCTGTGTCCATGTTCTCTTGCTAGGTTCTACAGACAGGTTCTCCAGGTTCTCCAGCCAGGTTCTGTCGAC
>NW_006300032.1:3831079-3832988 GCF_000327345.1 Myotis davidii | reverse complement strand
GCAAGCATATTAAGAACAGTATGCCATATATGCCAGGTCCCTTGAAACAGCAAGGATGGACCGGCTCCCAGCAGGATATCTGGACATGCTTCCAGACAAAGCCACGGTGGCAGGGGCCAAGGCAGAGGCGGTTAGGGTTAGGGGCGATCAGGCAGGCAGGCAGGTGAGCCGTTAGGAACCAGAGGTGCCGGATTGGAGAGGGTGCAGGCCAGGCTGAGGGACACCCACACCTCCGCACGATTTTCATGCACCGGGCCTCTAGTATATAATAAGCATTTAACCAATTTGTTGAATAAAATAATTGGATATGGAATGAGAGAAAACAATCATCAAGTATTGTTTGCAATTAAGCAACTGGCAGAACACTAGTGATTGTAAATGACAGGCCCAGATCTTCCCAGAAAAAAATTTGTCTATATTAAGATGAAAGTAGGGGCAGAAGAGTGTCGAGCAATAATATATAAGGCAAATGGATAAGCAATCCTACATGAAATCAGTAAATTACAATATTCTCAATATCCCTTGCCCTTCTCTTTTGCCCTCAGAAGTAATGATCTTAACACCTTATCCCATTCCAGTGTGATATCAAACAGCACATAATAGTGGCCAGAACAAACGCATCCCTTAAACATAACAGGAACCAGCACTAACGCCTCCTTCAGGCTGCACTATTAATAGAACTCAACATTCAGCTCTGAATTAGATGCAAAGGTGGGCCCATGTCAAATGCTACAGCCTCCATGAACGCTTTGCTGATTTCCCCCTTAAATTAATTTTTCAGACCCTTTCTCCATTTTGTTTACTAAAGCATGCATTCATACATCTACATCTTGATAATCTTGAGATTTGACATTTTTCGATTGTTCATTTTTATGTGAAATTATTTTTCTCAACTTTGAGAATGCAGGATTCAGAAAAGCTTCTGACTTTAATGGAGCTACCTTGTTTACTGATTTTGACTAATGTTCAGAAATATGATGGCTTGCTTTCTAAGACTTTCCTGGCTCAAGTTTAATTCCCCTGAAGTTTAATCTAGTCCTCTTTGTCTACTCTCTCTCCTGCTTACTTTTATTCCATTTTTAGTACTTTCTTCTCAGTATGAGTCTGGTCCCTAAAAGGCAGTTTTGTCTTGGCAAGTCTGTTTTGAGATTTCACTAGGTTACACTACTCCAATCTCTCTATTCTTTACTGTGGGTACCTTGCACTATTAGAGAGGGGGAAAAAAACTCATTTCAGCTGGCTGATGTGGGATTCCCCATTTCTCATCTATCAGATGCTATCCCAATTCCTCTACTGGCATAGAAATCAATACCAGGCAGGTTGGTGATTTGCCATTTGCTATTTGTGGGTTCATAAGAAAAGCTTCTCACCTAGTTTAATTGCAAATGCCATCCATAGTTATCCAGTTTTGGTAAGTAGGTGTGTTTTTTCAGAACTAATATATGTTCTGAATCCCCAAGACCAAGAATTAATTAACCTATGCATCTATTGCCAGGTGTACCTTCTCAGTGAATTAATGGAGAGAGGCCGAGGGTTGGATAGGACCAAGACTAGAAAGATGTGTATACAGTCTTGCAAACTGCCCAGAACTCCATTAGCCTTGTGACCTACACCTAACTTTTAAATTCAAATTACTGTAATTATCCTATCTAATAAAGAGGGAATACGCTAATTGACCACCACACCCTCACAAGATGGCAGCACCCACAGCCACAAGATGGCGGTGCCCAGTTCCCTCAGCCCCGCCTCAGTCCCCCAGTCCACTCAGCCCCCCTGCCCCCCCAGTCCCTAGTATCCAGCCTTATCCAGCCACAGTCCCCTAATCCCCTCAGCCCCGCAGGGGAGGGCAGTTGGGAACAATCATGCTGGCAGGGGAGCAGTTAGGCATAAATCAGGCCAGCAGGGGGGG
>NW_006300032.1:3800884-3827939 GCF_000327345.1 Myotis davidii | reverse complement strand
GCAGGCAGAGTGGTTAGGGGCAATCAGGCAGGCAAGTGGTTAGGAGCCAGCAGTCCTGGATTGAGAGGGATCTCAGACTGGAAAGGGTGCAGGCTGGACTGAGGGACACACCCTCCCATGCACGAGTTTCGTGCACTGGGCCTCTCGTCTTAAATAATGGGGCAGAATACAACATACTACCAAAGTATGCAATAGCCTCTCCAACCTGAACCGTAAGTCCCATGAAAGGGTGATCTCCGTATTGGGATGTACATGCCCATAAAATTAAGTTTTATAACTTCAAAAAGAAAAATACTTAGGGCCTTTTTCCTTGTTGTGTCTATGCTTGAAGCCTCTCAGAGTAGTAGTGACACAGTAAATATAAACAGACCAGTACTATTTAAGATTACACACCTCTTAAAGGGTCATTAAAACTTTGTATTTATTCAGAAATTTTAGAAACTAAGACCAAGATTTTCCTTGATATTAAAATCATGTTTCAAATTAAAATCTCCTAAACATTTCCTTTTTTTAATTGACAATGATCAAGTAATGAAAAACAGAGCAGAGGCCTATTACTTATATTTAAATTGCTACTAACTTATAATGATGTAATATGAAAATTACAAAATCTAAATGTTTATAGTATAAAAGCAGATTTGAAACTTTTAAGTAATTTATATAAAAGCAAGCCTAGATTATGCTTAGTGTTTGAATCCAAAGGTCTTATGTGTTTTAACTACTATTTTTCAACAAAAAAATTATACTATAGCTAGACCTCTCGAAAAGCAAAAATTGGTTAACTGATGTTTGATTTTCTGATTCCATTTTTTTAGATTTGTGACTTGATAAGATTCTGTAATTTGTTTTCTTTTAATTTTTGGGTTTTTTTTAGTTTTATTGCTTAAAGTATTACAAAGGGTATTACATATGTCTCCTTTTATAATTTGTTTTCTGGTACATTTATATGCTCACAAGTAGGAATGCTTTGACTCTTATCACTTAAATAAAACCTACAACACAGGAAAAATAGTTAAAAGGATGTTCTGCCAGTCTTCTGGATCATCCAAAGAGTACATCAGTACTCCCAATGTTTCCATTTAATCCTTTTCATTTTTAGCAATAACTTTTAACAAGAAAAAATTCGACATAAAAATGCCAAATAACATATTTTGACTGCCTTACAGCTAACAGCAAATTGTCATCCAAGAACTGGCATATAAGGATAGAACCTGCAACCTGTATACCAGCTGGGGCAGGGATGAGTATCTTTTAAGACAGTATCATGGAGGGTGGAAGGGAGGAAGCACTTTAATTTTGCAAGTTGAATATCATCAAATATATACATAAAAAATAATTGTATACTGACATTACAGATAAATTATTTTATTATAACTATCTTTAGAGACTAAGACCAAGAATAGCATACATTTGTGATGCTATTCAACTTCTTTCAAAAAAGTTCAAAGTGTATTTAACATTCCCCTCATGGCAGTCCTAGAAGTACCCTGGAAGCTTAATGTTTAGTTTTCCCTTTCTAGTACAAGACAGACATAAAAATTATGGCCTTTCATAGTCTAGTAGGACTAGATAATAGCAAGTAAACGACTATCCTGGTAGATGAGAATATTCTTTACTTTTAGTTGGTCCTTTCTGTGGTCCATGAAATTTGCAACCACTATGATAGCACCAAGTTACTGCCAAATAGTTCATGCTGTGGATATAAAAATATAAATCCTTTCAATTTAGCTAACTGTCCAGTGTATTTACTATTGTCTGCTTTTATTGAAGGGAGGGCTCATTATTATTGAATCAGGAAGTTGGGCAAAGCCAAGAGATTAAGAAAAATTTGATTCCAATTCTTATGGGAATAGCATTAAAACCCACTTGCCCAATCCTTTCCTACTTACAATAATCAAAATTATCTCCTGCATTTTAAGAGTGCTACAAATCAGTTCACTGTTGTAAAACACCTAAAATATCTGCAGGGAAAATGTTCTCATGTACAGATCATTATAATTGAGACATTTGAGGTTTTTTTCCTAGTAGTTAGTGGTGGTGAAATGCCATCCTAATGCCCATTTTCTTTAAACACTGGGATCCATTTTTACAGGCTAAAGAATAATGAGGTAACAATATAGAGAACAAAACTAAATATACAACTTTGGCTTCATCCTCATAACTGATGCACACTAATCATCAGTAATCATTACTAATCATTTCTGGAAAACCAGGAGTCCAGCTCATAAATCAAGTCTCCAAGGCTCCAGTCAGACAATGGAATACAACTAATTTCAACATATTTCTGGATTCCAAGAAACTGAGTAATAACAAACCTTGTTCACTTAAAACTTCATTAATGTTAAGACTCCTAATTTTTAATCTCTACTCCAATAAATTTAGACTCAACATTCAGATTTAAAAATAAAAGTTTTAACTATTTGAAAAACCTAAATATATAGAACAGATAATACTCTAAAATTTTGTTAAGGGATATATCAGTGTCTACCACTGAGGAGACTATACAATCCCATGACAATGAAGTTTACTTCTTCATTTGCCTTCCCTATCTAGTGTCTTCATGAATTAAGTCTGTACTTCTCTTTATGAATATAAAAGGAATATGTTTTGTATGGAAACAAAAAGTATATCAAAATCTAGTTGAAGCCCAAAAAGAAAAAATCAATTATGTAAATTCTTTTTAAAAAAAGTTAAATAATATGTCCCTAATAATTAAGACAGCATACTTTTATATAGAGAACTGGTATTTAAAATTACCTAGTGATATTAAACATACTTACAAGAGTTACTTCCCTAACAAAGTTTTAAAAGGATAATCTGCCATTTGTATTAGACAAAATCTATTTGTCTCGGTATACACATTTCTGTGAAAATGCGTTTAAAGTTGACAGAATTGCCCATTTTTAAAATTTCAAATAAATTGTAAAAGGGGCACTGTAAGAATTATATCAGATCTTACTCAAAGACTAACTTAAAAAAAAACAAAACTGTTTAGTTAACTGACCACTACGTTTTTAGAAAAAAAAGTAATGCTGATTCTCCATCATATTATGGCTGATGAATTCCTGTATTATTACAGGAATCGAAGGGCTAAACTGGAAATCTGAATTCCTGCATCCTCTAATAATGACCTGGAAAATTTTCCATTTTTCCAAAGGAAACAAGAAAAAACTATACATAGGGGTTTGAGGAGTTTTATAAAGTACGTATCAACCCCCTCAAAAACGCCACACCACACCAATGATTTTCCTAAGAGATTAATTGGTATTCTAAAATCTAGAAATTGGCCATAGAAATCAATTGCATAAAACAGACACAGATATAATCTCAAAATCAGGTAAACAAACAGCTATTACCACTTATGACATTTTTATTGGCATATGACAATTTACAAGAGTCCCTGTTGCATTACTAGTATACATCACACTGAGTAAGAATCGTTGAGCCATCTACATTCATTCTTATTGGGTAATATTTTCATCTCAAACTATAATTCCCAACACTTGATTTTAACAGTGACAAAAGGGAACAATAGTAATTCCCTAGAGTAGGCTATAATTGGAAAAACATATTTTGCTTTTTGTATTAAAATTCTAAGATGTTGAAAGGTATACACATCTAAAGAGTCATGGCCTTCTTAAACAGCTATCTGTTCTGGAAATACCCTTTGGTTGAGTTTTATTTTCTTTCTCTGGGCAAAAGGAAATCTGTTAATGCAGATATCAAGTCATCATTTTTCTGGCACTTGCAAACATATATCCTTACCAAGAGAAACCATTTAACTTTTATAACATCAGGAAGTGTGGAATTAAATTGTGGTTTTAAAATACACACAGCCCTGGCCTATGCGGCTCTGTTGGTTGGAGTGTTGTCCGTACACAAGGTGGCAAGTTCAATTCCCTATCAGGGCACATACCCAGCAGGTTCAATTCCCTGGTCAGGGCACATGCAGAAGGCAACTAACTGATCAATGTTTCTCTCCCCCTCGCCCCCCCCACCCCACTCCCAACCCTTTCCTCTCTAAATCAATTTAAAATAAAAATACAGACTACTTTTTATATGCTTGACTTTTTCTGAAAAAGAAAACATCCACAATCATCCTTCCTACTATATCCTGGTAACATGCTCTCTCCTCAATTTTAAAAGAATAAAGTAATGGAATCCTAAACATATCTGGGTTAAAGCAATGCACCTGTACTCCTTAAAATATAACTTGATAGGACTTAAGTAGCTTTATTCCCAACTCCCTAAAATAATTTCTCAGCAAATTCCCTTTTTCCTGTTGTCGTAAGTGCAAAAGAAAAACTGCACATTTAAAATCATGCATAGAGATTTAGTATTCAACAAAATAACTTAAAAAGCTAAATTTATTTGTATAAAATAAAATGGTTGTGAAAATTCTCCTGTGTTGGAGATCAAATCCATGTTGCTTTAGGAAGTAATTATTCTAACTGGAAGGGTATTAGTTTTGTTCTGATCAATCCAACACACATACTTGCTTTGACAGTATTCCTCTGCTGTAACAATTTCAGAAAGACAAAATTAACAGGAGAAATCACGCAATACTAAAGATCTTAGGGCCATAAAAATCACATATTGAGGTTCGGTCCCTCTCGCCTGCAACCCACCTAATAGCTCTTAGCAAATTCAAATTATCCTGGCTGCAATCAAGGTGCTAGAAGGATTGCAAATCATCAAATGAGAATGAAAGGGCCATATACTTAAGATCTTTAAAAGATTACACTAGCAGAATAAGCATCATCTCCTTTTAATGCAAACATATACAACTAATTCAATTGCTGAATTAATGAAATTTGACTACTTTTATATATGCTCATAAAGCAGACATACTTAACACTGAAATTTACTATTTCAGATTTTCATTCCTTTAAGAGCAATCAGCATAAGCATAAAAGTAATTCACATTTTCAAGATTATCTACCTAAAAAATAGAACCCTAGGAAAGAAAAAGAAAAGGCCATTTTACAAAATGAAATAGGGGGGAAAAAGTAAAAACAAGTTAGATCAATGCTGCAACAAAACTTCCTGTCAAAACGTTTATTGTTGACATTTGAAAAACAAGTTACTTAAAATACAACTAATGAACAGTATGTTGTTTGCCAATTTTTTATGGTCAGACTACAAACTAATATTTCAACTGTCCAAAAGATCAAATAAATATGTAAGATATCAAATCAGACACATCTTTATTTTGCAGGATAATCCTCTTCCATACCACATCACGATTACAGGTCTTGTTGTGTTAAAAATAAAATGTTCGGTAGGAATAGGGTTTTTATTTGCTGTTTATTACAAACCAGTTTCCTCTCTCATAGAATAGCTGCTATCTAAGACCATGACTCATACTTTCAAATAAAAATAGAACACTGAATTTTGAATCCAAATAGTAAAGGCTCCTAAGTGTGGTTTTTATAGGCCACTGCTTGCTCTCAGTAAAAAAAAAAACAAACAAAATAAAAACAAACAAACAAAACAAAACAAAAACAAACAACAAAACAAACTAATACTTTGTAATCTAACTTTTATGAGCTTGTATTTCTTAGTTCTTGGCAAAGCTGTTTTTCTTAAACATTTGCTGAAGTATTAAACTAGCTTACGTTTACCAAAGTAACAACTTTTTCTGGGGTACACTTCAAAAATTAGTCACCCTACAATGTAGTGTGTTTGAATTAAGGAAAATGTTAAAACAGATATATAGAGTTAAAATAACTAGGTGTGATCTCTATAAACAACTTCTTTTCAGAAATCTGTATGTAGAGCTAACGTTTACTTCAGCATAAACATTAACGAACAGGGAGGGAAGAGAATCAGATCTTTCACAGAGCTGTACTTGACCATATCTTATAGACAAAGCAGAATTACAATGCATGTAACAAAAACAGTAAAAGTATTATTTTTAAAAGTTGATAGTTACAAATAGGGTACATTAACAATTTTCTACTTTATTTCAGTACAATTTTCAACATACAATCTACTATTTTTTCAAGATATTTGAAGACTTAAAACAAAACTTCTATAGACTACTTGCAAACAGTAAAATTTAAGTAAAATGCTTACATTCTTATTTGAAAACAAAAATCAGGTAAAAAAAAAAAGTGGGTGCAAGTTCTGCTCTTTGTTGCAATCTCATGTCAGGTTTATTATTCCTAAAAAGAGAGAGAAAATAAAGATTAGCAAAGATGGAGAGTATGAAAATGATCTATAAAAGTCATTGTTCCTAACTATTAACTGTCCCACCAAACCCAAGAAAATCTGTTAGAGTCACTAACAACTTGAAATTGTCTACCTTTTCTTCTTTACGCCTGTCCTTCTTTTCTTCATTATTTTCCATGGTCTCTTCTTCATCTTCAACAATCCCGTCCCCTTGGTATTTGTCATGAGTCCATTTTGGACTGCTCCCTGACTTTTTGAAGTTAAAGCGCCCTCTGC
Source organism: Myotis davidii (assembly GCF_000327345.1). Classification (NCBI taxonomy): domain Eukaryota; kingdom Metazoa; phylum Chordata; class Mammalia; order Chiroptera; family Vespertilionidae; genus Myotis; species Myotis davidii. Next base: position 3,821,489 of record NW_006300032.1, on the reverse strand, counting down.
CACGTTGAAAAGTACCACGACCTCTTCCTCTTTTGGCCCAATAATCCACACCATCGTCTCTGTCATCATGCTACAGAAAGGTTAAAAACAATCATCACTGAAATGTCTTTCTTGTAAGGAAAATGATTATATCCCTAAATCATAAGTCATGGTATAAATTTCCTGATTTGGTTTATGAGGTTGGTAATGTTTTAAAACAATAAAACAAAACCAGTAAAATAACTTTTCAACAAAAACTTTGTCAAAGCAAATAATTACATTATACTGCTTAGTAACCCAAGCACTGAGAGCTGCCCAGACAATTTTTTGGAAAATCTCAACTGTTAAATTCTGCCAAATTTCAGATTTTTAATTTTTTCCTTTCCAGTATTTCAATCTAAGTCCACTTGTTACTATTTATATTGCATGTAAATGAGACCAACATTTTTCCAAAAAAACTTTAGTCATAAAGATGTGAAAAAGTTATAAAAATATCATTACAGTAACATCAACATTAAATAGGTGGTATGAATTATACCTTACATATAGAAACAGATTTTAAATCTGAGATTTAAATCTAAATCTATGTATATTACACATCAATCTTCAGGGGTAGGTCATCTCAAATCATGATGATTTCTCCCTAGAGAGTATTTCTCCCTAGAGAAATACCTCAACTTATTTATTCTTCACCAATCTGAAGTACTGTAGCTATTACATTCCAATCATAATTTTTCACTAGCTGCATCCAAAGAGTTTCACAAATTAATAATTATTCCATTAATCAAAACAATCTGCAAAACTAAAAAGTACCTGACTTTGTGGACAAGTCAATGAGTATTACATTCCAAAGTTCTCCTGTAATGTAATTTAATTAACTGCTACCCCCCTTCACAATTAAGAAATAAGGCAAAATGATGCCCCTATAGGAGACAACAGGCATAAATGCAATGTTGCATAACCTGTAGATTACTGATATTGATCAACTGCCCAAGTCACTAAAACTTTTCTTCAAATTATATATGAGCACATTTTTTAAAACAGAATATGCCTTTGTGCCTATTCATGTACTACAGATCACCCTCCTGCATGACTTAAAAAGCTCAATTACACATGTAATTAACAGACTACATAAAGAACATTTACAATTCCTAATTATCTTTACCAAACCAATGAAACGTTACTAGTTAGGTGTGTGTAAGACCCCATAAAAAACAAATTTTGCAACTATCATAAGTATAAATTTCAATGCCATAAAGTTTAATTTGAAACTGGAAATAAACTGTTTTAAAATAGTCTGCCATTCAAAATAATGCTCATGCAGTTAGATAATTTCAAGGCTTCCTTTGATATCAGCATACCCAACTCCAAAGTTGTTGTTTTTTATTGTTTGTGTATTTTCACAGTATTCCATAAATTTGTGGGAAAAGCAAACAGGTTTTATCGTCAGAGGTTTTGTCGTCAGAGGCATGGGTTTATATCTTAACAGAAACTTTGTGACTTTATTTCATTTTAAATGAGAGAACCTTAAGGAAACACAGATGATCTATAAAGTGTCCAGCCCAGTGTGTGACAAAAAAGGTCTCAATCTACTGTGCTGTATTATAGTGTTTACTATGGGAAGTCACTGTTTCTGATCACTTTCTATGTATTTATTTACTTATCTAATCCTCACAACCCCACCAAATACTGTTACTAATACCACTTCAGATATGAAAAAACTGAGGCATGGAGAAATTGAGTAACTTGCCCAAGGCCACAGCAGTAGTCCTTTGCACTACCCTTGTACCACATCACCTACAGAATACATTTCCCAGTAATCTTGGTAACAGTGAATGATTACCATACAAGGCAGCTAAGAGTAGAAAACAGAAAAAGCAGTAGCAAAGCTAGACATGAGGTTAAACTAACCAGTACTTTTAAATTAACAATCCTTTTAAACTGGGCTAAAAAAACAACAACCAATGGCTAGAACATTACACTATATATTGTACTTCAGAAGTTAAAAGCATACTAATCCTCAAGTTCTCACACCCATACTAACTCTTAATCCTCAAGTTTAATCTTATTACAACTTTTAAAAATTATTTCACAAATGATAAAGGGCCAGAGAAGTCAGATATGTGCAGTACACAATTAAAAATGTTATACATGGAGGCCATATTGACAATCAAGATCTTTTGAATCCCTTTATCTCTTCTCCATAGAATGATCAAGTATCAAAGGGTTAAATTCATTAAAACTCCAATCTTGAACCCCCTTTCCCACCAAGGGTTTTTTTTTCCTCTTCCTCAGGATACAACATAAACTCACCACCGAGAACTTGCCCACTGCAGCACTTTTCCACTTGCTCCAACTTCATATACTTGCCCTCCATAGAATTTCAGGTTCTAAGACTATTATATCTCCCGGAGTACTTATTATTGAAAATATCTCCATATCTGCATAAATCCAAGTTTTAAGATAGGAAATTTCAGAAAAGTATACAATAAATGTTACTATTACTCAGTACTGGATGGACAATTCTGTGCTTGCAGAACCAAGGCTTTGGAGCCAATACATGGGTTCAAATTCTGACCCCACTTCCACGAGTCATGTAATATTAACTTTGGTCAAGATGCTCAATTTCTGTACCTCAGTGTTTTCCATATGTAAAAGTGAAATAATGGCCCCACCTCAAAAGGATTTTATAACCATGAAATAAACACATGTAAAACACAGATTTATGCCCAGAGTATCATTATTACTGAGTATTATGTTTCATCAATATAGATAAACCTTCCATGCTGGTAAACTGTTTTGAAAGAATCTAGGGGAATGTGTATCGTTTTTAATCTCATTTCCTCAGAATCATATTTTTGTTTATACTCCTATTCTCAACATTAGTTGTCTGAAAAATCAAGTTATCTTTACAGAAGATGCAAAATCTTTTAAATTTAAATATCCATGTAAAAATGAGTTGTCATTTCAATGGCTCATTAATTAAGTCCCGAAATAAGCCTGGCAGGTGTGACTCAGTTGGCTGAGCATCTTTCCATGCACCAAAAGGTCACTGATGGATTTTTCTCTCACACATCCATGTTTCTCTCTCCTCCTCCCCCCTCTCTAAAATCAGTAAAATCCATTTTTCCCCCCCACCCTAGACAGTCCCCTAGCCTCCCCTATCCCCCAGTGTCTTATGTCTATTGGTTAAAAATCATGTTTGTTTAAAAAAAAGAACCAAAATAATTAACTTTGGGAATTGATTTATAAGAAAAAAATGTATTGTGTTCATTTTACTTCCAGTAAACATCAGTTTGTGCCAAATGTACAATGTACGTTTCTTAATGCAGAAATGTAAATTTTTAAATATAACCCAGAACAGCAACATATAAAATGTTACTACTACTTCTTAAAATAACACACCTCTTAATTAGTAAAACTGCTAATTACAGACCAACCTAAAATGATTATGTCCCAATTTAAGGTAAAAATATGATACTAGGTTATGAAATAATGACACAGAAAAATGAAGGTCTGGCCTAAATTAAGTATTTGTACAACAGTACAAGTGTTTTATAAAATCTACTAATTTTACTTCTCTTTTTGACCTTTTACATTTGATCTACTCCCTGGCATTTTTATCATCACCCAACTCCTCACCCCATCTTTCAAAGGTTGGCCTTTTAATCTCTCCTCTTCTGAATGAGAGATCTTATAATGGCTTTAGTTGTGTCCTGTAAAATGAGGCTCCTAAATTTCTCTTTCTAGAGATGCATTAAACAACTATCCATTGCACATCTCAACTTGATTTATCCTGGGATTTCAAGAACTGAACTTTATCTCCTCAAATGGGTTTCTTTCCCTTGTGTCCCTATATCTCAAGAGAATTTCTTCTCAGTACCAACACCCAACTAGTGGGTCTCTGAGTAAATCCCCACAAATGTTACTTTCTTTTCTCAAATCTAGCCCCTTAGCTCACTCAAAATCACTCAGATGTATCTGTTCACAACCATGATTCTTCAAAAACTGCTTAAAATCCAAACTTACAAAAGTATTATGGCTTTCCACAACTTAGCTCCTGCTTTGGCTTTATTTTCCAGAACTTATACCAACCATCTAGCCACCTGAGTCCAGGAATTCCCTGTATCAGGATCATCTGACCATCTTTTAAGCTCAAGATTCAAGCCAAGGCCCTTTACCAAGTTTTTCTGAATCACTTTCCTTTGCAATAATCCACCATTTCCTCCTTTGGAGAAAATCCACAATACATATTTAGAATGCCTGCTTCTCCCTTACTAGTTTCTAAGCCAAAAAATGGAATTATATCATATTTCTCTTCCCATCCTTCAGACCTAGAATAACAATCTGTTATACATAAATTCTGAAATCAAGAGATGGATCTTTTAAACTGTTCTATACTGTAACAATAAAGTGCCTTTCACTTTCCAGATTGTCAAGTCAAACAACTCAAGCATAAATTTCTCCTCATAGGAGTACATGCTAAGCAAACATGCATAATGTACTCTGTAAAAATTTAGCATTTTTTGGACTCTTGGTCATTAACCCTACCAGACCGCTGTACCGATTTTTAGGTAATTTCCACACAAAGGTGGAATATTGGTGCTAGATGAAAGGCAGATGAAAGGTAAACCTATTTTCTACAATGTCTCCAAGTTCCATATTATTCTAACCACTTGTTTGCATATAACTAACATTTTTCTATATCATGTTGGTCTTTTCTCTTTAATGCTCAGGAGCCAAGGTATAGGGGACAGTTAGGGTCAGGGCCTCAGGTCTGGTAGACTTAAAGTACCCAAAAAAGAGGCAACTGGGAACTAATTCCTGAAACAATTATTTATTGTTCATTTTCCAAAAAAACTATCAACCTACTTCAGAATATAGCTCTATCCTCTAACTTAGCTGATGTGCCATGGAAATTCAGATTTATTTAAATAATACATTCATAAAAGCCAAATGGAAGATACAATTCTGTAAATCCAGTACTATCTTCCTACTTGCTTCAACGAAACAACTAGGTCTGCATAACTAACTTCTGAAACATGACTTCCCTGAGAAGCTATGACAAAAATGAATGCTTCTGTGGTAATAGTTTTGGTGTTTCCTTAAGTCTGTGTCTGTAATGCAGGACAGACCCTTCTCCTCCATGTCAAACTGCAGAAAATTCCCATCACTAACTAGAGAATCTTTCATGACCACCTTCTCTTGTTTCATTCCTTAGAAAACTACTTCAAGTAAAGCATCACAAGGAAACATCAAATTAGTGTATCTAGCACATTCCCGTAATGTGATTTTTCATCCTCCTTTTACTCCAAATAGCCTCCCTGAAATCCTCAATTACATGTAGAATTCTTCTCGTCTTTCATTGAAACAATTGGCTGTGATAATAGACAGTAAATCTTAATGAGAAGTTTCTACAAGTTTCACTGTCTTATAGACAGAAAACCTATATTGAAGTTCTCTGAATGTGGCTATCAAATCAGGTATAAATTTGATACCCTGATCAGCCCATAGGTGATGTCAATAAAGAACAGACAGGACTAAAGGAACCCACATTTTCAGTATTTCAAACCATCTGGGTAATGAACTTTTATTTAAGAGTTCCCACACTATGGTGAAATCTTTTCATAGCAGTGGATATCTGTATGCTTTGAAAATTAATGCAAACCAAATAAAGACAGATGTCTAACACCCACCAAGAAGTACTTCTTGCTCTTTGGGGTATATTCTGGATCCCATTCCTCTTCCTTCGGTCTCTTTTGAAAAGTAGTATTTGAGTTGTTTGGACCAGTATTTGTCCCAGCAAAAACTCCTCTGGCTCTTCCTCTGCCTCTAATTCGAAACTGATTAACATTAACAAAGTTGTTTAGTAATGCAATTAAAGGTATTTAAGTTACATGCAAACTCTTTAATTTTACTGCAGTAACAAAAAACATATTTCCTAATTTCCTTCCTAAATCCCAACTCATAGCCACTAAGGATGGAAAGGATGGCCATTTTATATAATGGGCAAAAAACAATGCCTTCTGAAAGTGAGGTTAAGAAGAAATGCACAAAAACTAAGTGTTCAAATACTACACTTTCCATGGCCTGACCTAGTATTTTTAAATAAAAATAATCAAATTGGTTCTTTTCCCTTTGACTAGCCAAAAGAGTTGTCTAATTCCTTTGAATTATCATAGGAGCCCCAAGTGTTCAACTATACCTATCATCAGTTAAGCAATGCTCTTCTTTTTCTCAATGATCTACTCAATGAACTCTAAAATAACCAACTGGAACTCGATCAAGATAGGAATCTGATTCTAAAAATTAAAGAGTCAAAAAGAATATGCACTAAGAAGTTATTAAAATAATTAAAATATGAAGGTAATATGATGCTGTGTAGAATAAAAAGTTATGGTTCCCATGGTTGATACACATATAAACAAGAACTTGAAGAAAACAGGGAAAAATCAAAATGTTGTAATACAGAGACAAACATATGGGTTTTTAAAAATGTCTTTAGGTATCTTTCCAAAACTAAGTGATTTTTTAAAATGGGTCTCAATCCATAAATGTCCTTGACTCTTGGACCTTTAAGCACTATGTATAGTTATAAGAAATGTATCTAGTTTATACAGATGCTTCTAGATCTCAAAATGGCATTTCTTTTAATCAGGCGAAAACATTTATTACTGTGTACAAAGAAAGTATCATCCCACTCCAGACCCTCCTCCCTTCCCCTAAATGGCATTTCTTAAATGAAGATACTTCAAATACAATTTCATTTTTCAAGACCAATTCTAACTGCAGGAGTAATGACTCACATAACAATTCGAAGTCATATAATTTAACTGTCCTTATGTACAGTATTCTAAGGTAAAGTCCTATCAAAAATTCAAAGATAATTTTATCACTTACAAAGGTTCCTCGTGGTCGACTAACTCCTGCAAAGCCCGAGTATTCTTTTAGTTCATGATGAGTTTTAAATTCTTCTTCTCTTTCCTTCTTACTCTCCTTTTCTTCTCTAGAACTGGGAGAAGAAGGTGATGCTGAAGAGGATGAAGATCGAGAATGATCTTGCTCTCTACTTTTATGTTTACTGAAAAATAAAGAAAAAAAATGTGCTATCTTTAAAAACGATGAAGAACCTGTTGAATCTTATAATAAGAGGGATATTTTTCAAGCCAAAAAACTATCCCCTATTACAATGATTACATAACTAAAGTAATTGGGTGTTAAACTTTGACAGTCTGTTTCCATTCTCCTTCAATATTTGTTTTACACCACTACTGAAAATCATACTAGTAGTCTGGAAACTTCAAGTATGAGGTTCAGTTTTTCCATATTTTTAACTTTTTGTTTTTGTTGTTATTTTAAGGAAAGAAAAAGAAGAGTAGGAAAAGGCAAGTTTCAAAACGACTGTAGTTTGTATACCATGGTGAGAATAGCTGGTATGGTTTGGGCCATTACTCCGTTATAGAAATAAAAAACACATGACATACAATAAAAAAAACACAAGTAAAATCCACCATTTACCTAATGAATACCAAAAATAAAAATAAATAAAAACAATTATCTATGAAACTTAGTATTCCTATTATTTATTTGACACTATGGTGATCAATATTACATGATTCTAATACAACACCCGAAAAGGTCATACCTGCAATAACTCTTACCACTGCTAACAGTATCCATGGAAACATTACTTTGAAAGACTAATACACATTGCTATTTCATAAAAACTAATCCTTCCTCCCCCCATCTCTCCCATGTTAAACCACTAGATATCAGTTTAAAATTCTTGTACTCTGGGTGTTATGAGTTGAAAAAGTGCGGAATCAAGCATAACGAACCAAAGTTCTTACACAAACTGTTTCTAGAAATGCACTGCATTGAAGTCCAACCTCCTGATGTAGCCTGGATAATAGGACACATTAATTTGTCATTTTTTTTTTTCAGTGTTAGCTTGCTATTCCAAAGTTTTTGTCCTCATCCACCATAAGCCGAGTAAAAGACAAATACATTTTTGCTGTAAAACAAATAATTTTAATTGTTTAAATTTAAATATTCGATTACACAGTCAAAATTGAAAGCAATTAAGCTGACAATTATTAAAGGCTAATTAGAAGCTAAAACCTAATTCAGACAGTTTTAACAATTACCTGTCATCTTTGTAAGATTTGTATTCCTTGTAATCTTTTGGAGTTTTTTCCTGCTTTCTTGACCCACTGGATTCCCTGGAGCCCTTGGAATCCCCCCGTTCTTTGCTTCTTTCTTTTCTCCGACGATCAATGTCATGCCGAAGATCAGCAGAGTCACACCTTAATTTTTTATCTCCCTATAAAAGATAGATACAAAGTAACTTTCAGGGGGGAAAGAAAAAATATATTTATGTACATATATAGCCAAGTTTTTGCCAGTTTCTAAAGTGACATTTTAGGATCAGAAAAAAGAAAGGATCATAAACTACTTCCGTACTTAGTTTTTGTTAAAAAAAAAAGTGTAGTTGGTTGTTTTTACTAAGTCGTTATGTACACAAATGCAGTGAGACTGAAAAGTTATTAAAATCTATCTTAAAAATCCTAAATTTTTGTGCAAAACAATCCATAAATTTTTAAGCAATAATTATTTTTCCACTCAGCAATCCTATTATCCTCATCTCTCCAAATAGCATTTTTTAAGGACTTGAACATTGACAAAGGTTATAATCTATAGTTGTGATGTAGCCATCTGCCTATGAAGTTAAGATATCCTAAAGTAATGGTTCTAATTACTTAAACCTCATTATCATCAAGCTCTTTCCAAAGAAGATGACCAACCCAATAAAAACCACTTAAAGAAAGGAATCTGTAATTTCCATAACATGCAACTAGAATATGATTAATGAAATCAATTCAAGTTAAACAAGGGTAGAAACAAAGCCAGGAAGACATTATTCCCAATCCTGTACTCAGTATCTTGGGCCATATACTGCCCTTTCTCAATTCAGGTATTGCAACGGACATTAGTTTAACTGGGTCACAATTCACCTCCTTCTTGTTCCATTGCTTTTTCAAATACTATATAATTTAGGAAGATGGAAAGAGGAATCTAGGAATGAAGAAAAATTACACATCAGTAAGATGCTAATAATGTGGACATCCTTGCTAGTATTCAACAATTAGTAGTACTGGGAAGTCTAACTATAATATTCATAAGCATTCATAAACCTGAAAATATAAGTATATATCCAAATAATATCAACTACTCACCTATTTGCTCCCAGGCTAACCAAGAAAAAAAATCAAATCAAGAGCAAAAACCTTCCTATTCGCCTAGGTATTACCAAGCCCAAAAGTACCAAGGTAAAGGACTAAAGGAAAGTGGAAATAGTTTATAAACTCTATATGTATATTACACATTAACATATATATATTATTCATTCAGATAGGAAGATGAAAGATAAAAGGCAATGGCATATCCACTTGTCCATCCATCAGTAATAACTATTTTTTCCTCTCCAGTTCAAAAACCGGTATGAGTAACTAAAGAAGCAAAATACTCAGTGTCGGAGCACAAGGATAGACTAAATTGTTGGCGAAACAAAACCGACACTGAATCCAAGGTATTGAAAGTAAAAGCCAAAATTAGTATTCACTTCTCAGAATTGGCTTTTCCAAGATCAATATACTCCATGCAAAGAAACCCTTTTCTTTCTAATCTATAAATTCCATATCTAGTAAGTCATATTTTAAAAATTTGTACACAACTATTAAAAGCTTCTAGTAATAAAAGCGCCAATGTTTCCATAATAGGCCCATTGTTCAACAACTTTCCAAAACAGATGTATTCTCGTTTTTCTGAATGGAAAACCCATGTCCAAGAAGCTAAATGTTTTCTAAATATCAGACAGTATTTGGTGACAGCCAGAATTTCAACAAAGCAGTACTTCCAAGTCACCTAACCTTTTCATTACAGTTGCTCACTTTCTACTTTTCCCCAGAGTATCATCTAAGCCCCCCCCCCCGCCCACCCATGAATGAATTTCATTCTCACAGAGCCCCACCAAGCCAGTTAGTTATTCATAGGGGCCTCTCTCAAGTTTAAAAACATTCATCCTCCAAAATCCACACACATTCTAATATGACATATAGTTTTTGTTCCAAACATTCAGTTATTAGGATTATTTCTTAGTCCAGAGCAAAAATGCTCAGCAGCCGTGGTATTACTTCTGTGAAGAACCTACAGATTTAATTTAGGCATACATAAATCAAGGAATATTTATTCCAGCTCATCCATTTCACAACAAAACTTTATAGAAACCCTAATATAATTTGTATCATTGCTTTTAAAATGTCCCTTTGTCTGCCCATTGATTCTTTACCCTTTTCTTGGAAGTAATTTCTTCCTTTCATTAGCATTTTTTAAAACTACTCTTGACTTAGGGAGCATTTGAGATCTTGCTCTCTGCATCTATCAACAGCTTGCCAAAAAAAAGAAAAATCTACTCTTGGTTTCTTAGGTACATGATATACTGTCAGCTTAATTTCTTCTAGGAAGGGAATATTGTGTGTGCATGTGTGTGTGTGTAAACAATTTGCCTAGACAAACTATGCTTAATACAATATTAACAAAGCTAAACTTAACATTAAAAAACTGTCCCTTCAAAACATACCTTTTGAATTTCTTCTTTGAAAACTCTCTCTTCCCCTGCTAATCGGGTATGCTTCCTCAGGGCACTTGGAGAGATGTCAATTCTCCTTAATATAAAATAAAGTCTATTTGTAGTCACATTAACTTAATGGTACAAAAAAATCCTTAGAATTTTTCATTTTTGTGAAGAAAATACTAGAAAGGTATTTCTCTCCCAATCGACTAATTTAGCATAGTAAAATTATTAATCTAATTAGACAATTAAGAAATAAAACTATTTCTATTAAAAATGAATTAAAATGTCTTTTTCAACCAGATTTTTATATATAAATGAAGCCTAATCTTTATCAAGCTTATTTTAATCAAAAAAGAAAATCTGTTTTAAGTATTATCATTTTAAGTGTCCATCATCATACAATTATAATACAAATACAATTAATATCCTCAATGAAAGTAGAAGTAGGATCATTTATTCCTAAGTATCCCCAATATTTTTAAATATTCAGTGGATCTCTAATTTTATTCTGCACCTCTCCTTGCCTTTTTAAGCTTGTGTCTGTCAGGAGCAACTTCTCAGCACTTCCTCAGCAGTCACCAAAAAAACCACACCTACTATGTAATAAGTACTAAGTTATATATTTTATAGCCAATAATACTAATTGTCACCACCCTGCAAAATAAACATTTTTATCCTTATTTTGTAGATGAAAAAAAATTAATGTTCAGAAATTACATAACTTGTTCAACCCAATTCAGTGAAGTGACAGAGCCAGGATTTGAACTTACACTTGCCTGACTTCAATGTTCATGCTCATTTCATGAAAAATAATTCTGCCTCTCCACCAAGCATTTTTATTTTACAAACTTATTGGAATTAAATTAAATTCAAGGATTACTCTAGGCATCCAACCCCCTTCCAAAAAGCAAATGTGCTATTTTAATTCTACTGGGGAGTAATAAAAGAGTAATTAAATCCTAACAACCAGTTTAAACCAAATAAACTGAAAATTAAGAATAAACAATAAATTACCAACTTTTCAAGAGTAGAAGTATATTTATTCAAGGTATAAATCAGGAATAAAGCCAAAGTTGATTTGTATCATGATAATAACAGTTCCAATATAATCTTGTTTAAACAGTGTTTTCCTATCAAAATATCATTTTTATATGCCTGTTCAATAGTACACACATACCTGTGTATCTCAGGGCTCTTTTGGCGGGTACTATGTTCTTCAGTGGCTTTCTGATAGGAAGTGAACCTTTCATTTAGGGTCATCGCAGGTGATTTGAAGTATTGCTCTGTTGATTTAGGAGAAATACTGCCCAATTAGTTATCTTTACTTTAAGAGGGATATTCATTTGTGACAGAAGGGCATGTAGCGAGTGAAAAGAAAATAAAAATATTCAAGAAACCTAGCAGAAAGGAATCAAGTGTTACAAGAGTTCCTCCTACCCAGTCCCTTTTATAACTCTTGTACCTCAACAGGAAACTGATACAAAGTTCCTCACAGGTCCCTGTCAGTACTACATATAATACAAAAACAATAAATAGATTAAACTGAGAGTCTCTAATTTCATTTCAATAATGCACTATTTCATCAAACAGAACAAAAACAAAATGTGAATATCCTTATACCCTGCCAATATGAACAAATTGAAGTTACTTCAAGTAATCATTTGCAGAAAATAAAAATGACATAACTATATTGTTGGTTTTAATAAAGAAAATTGTTTCATCGAAAACTATACTGATAGCAAAAATTGGATTTAAGAAAAAACTTAATACTGCTATTTCAATTAGAAAATATTTTTCAATTAACATTCATTAATTACTCCAAAAATCTGGCATCTTGGCAAACCTGACACCACATTTGATATTAATGCCTTGTCTTTCTTTTAACAATTTTTAAATTATTGACATCAATACTAATTTTTAAACTAGTTCATGGTATGTTGTAAATGTAAAATACAGAAGAGGTGTAAGTCATGAAATGTCACATTACGAAGCAAGCTATCTGCTTAACAGGTCAACATACATCTGTGTCAACTTACCGCCCAGTATCCAGCACATGTCTCATAACCAATTAAAACTTGAAACGGCCACTACAAGGGTAGTGCCTCAATCTTAATTCCATGAAACCCAGGAATTTGAGCTAGCAACTCAGTTTTTATGCCATTTTTGCCAGGAAGACAGAAGATTCAACTTTGCCTGTATCTTTCAACAGCTATTTTACTTTGAAACATGGATTTTGCCATTTCAAAACATATTCCAGGACCTAGTTACAATGAAAAAGAAAACATCACTGGGCATTTTCAGCTCTAGATTAAGTAAGAGCTGTTTAGATCGGTTGCACAATACCAGTAATAAAACATAACTACAGTTCTTTAAAAAAAAAAAGAAAATGAAAAAGCAAAAAATTTTATCAAAACCTGATCTCAAAATTCAGCAATAAACTGTAAAATGTGGAGACAGGTCAAAAAAATGTGAAAAAAGAAAAATGTTAATGTTTCCTATTTTATGTACCACATTAATATGGTCATAAACTGTTTCACAAACCCAGTTATAGCCAAATAACAAAAGAATTTTGTTACCATGCTTAAATAATTACAGTAAAAAAAAGAAATTATTATTCAGTTTTGAAATATCAAGTGCATAAAGAATTGCTAGTGATAAGTTTCAGCTATCACAATGAGTTGTTCTCATGTCAAAAGACAAACTTTTTTTTTAAAAAAAAAGGTTTTTAAGACCAACAGCCATGGTGACTCCTGAATAAGAATCTATTTCATAGCACACTGCCTTTTAAAGACAAAAACAAAACAAAACAAAACTTAAACCTAACTGCCCAAAAAGTCATACCCTAAACCTTTGAAACTAATTTTGAAACTAGAATTACATAGTGGGGAAAATAGCACATCAGAGCTTCAGTGAAACGCACACCTTTATCATCTTTAGTATCTAAAGAAATCTCACCATTATCCTAATTAGTCATTATTCATGTAATCATTACTAATCTACTTTTAAATTTCTTGAACTTGTTTACTTTTTAAAAATCCTAATATGGCCCTAGCCAGCTTTGCTCAGAGCGTTTGGCCCATGGACTGAAGGGCACAGGTTCTATTCTGGTCAAGAGCACGTACCTTGGTTGCAGGCTCGATCCTGGGCCCCAGTCGGAACATGTGTGGAAAGCAACCAATAGATGTCTCTCTCACATCACTGTTTCTCTTTGTCTCTCCCTATCCCTTCCACTCTCTCTAAAAATCAATGGGGGGAAAAAATAACTTCAGGTAAAGATTTAAAAAAATAAAGTAAAAAATCCTAATATGCCCAGCTGACATGGTTCAGAAAAGAGATTCCCGGTGAGGGCACATGCCCGGATTGTGGGCTTGATCCCCAGTAGGGGGGCATGCAGGAGGCAGCTGATCAGTGTTTCTCACTGATGTTTCTTTCTATCCCTCCCCTTTCTTCTCTTTCTAAAATCAGTAAAATATCTTTTTTTAAATCCTAATAATTTTTTTCTGGTTTATTAATCATGTAGAAAAGGTAAGTATTATAACAAATTAAGTAATATAAAGACAAGATAGGATAATCCAGTTTTCCCACAGGTTTCAGGTTTTAAAAGTTGAAAAAATTCTTAATTTTCAGTAACAATGCTGTTTGACTTTGTTATAAATCCATGCCAAGTACATTATAAGTCATACACATGCAGGTAATGGAAGGTAACCTGTAAGCATTCTGCACTTCAAATACAGTATAATGGCACATTTCAAAAAAACTTTCAGCATTAACAAAATCTACACTGTGTTTTACCATGATATAAATTTTTAGGGTATGTTTTAGCTCTTAATATTTCAATCCGTTTTTATTAAATATCATCATGCTGGCAAGACTGAAAGCACTCTTCATGAAACACTCCTTTTTCCAAATTTTTAATGCTGTCTGTATTCTTGCTATCCCTAGGCTACATTATTTATTAAGCATTGCTGTTCATTTTCTTCTATTTGCAGGAGAAATTCAATTCACAATACTAAGCATACTAAACATACCTTTAACGTGATGAACCAAGGACACAATGTGCTGAATAAATGACTCTGAAGTGCTCTTGCTGGCCTGAGGCAACTTAATGTGGTCAAAGATGGATCGGAATTCTTGCTCCTTCTTGACAGAATGGACAAGTGTACTAGCAAGTAGCCTGTCTTTAGTCAAGGAAGCAGGTCTGGAACATATCAGTACACACACACACACAAACAAAATATACCATTGGTTTGAATATGAAAATGGGAAATGTATTCAGAAAATAAAAAAATTAAATGAAATATTAACCACCCACCCACATTTTAAAAGCCATTATATTTACCGGGCATTATGTGAAATTACCTGTTAGAATCATCAAGAGGAACAGGGGCCATTTTGAGTTTGACTTCAGGACGATGAGAATCGCTGGCTATCATTTTAATCCTAAGTGGGCTCTCCTCTCTGAAGGTAGACTTTTCTCGTGCATCCAGATTCTTATGTAGAGGGGGACTGTAATCAAAGAGGTCTTTGAGCTTTTCAGACTTTACCTGCTCAGGTGACTGAGTTTCTTTCTTTACTGTTATTCTCTCAGAATTTTTGTCGTCTTCCTTGTGCTTATCTTTTGTAGTGCTAGGCCTTTCCACTACATATCCAGTCTCTTTAAGTTTATAATTTTTTTCTTCTCTAAATCCATCACTTTCTCTATTGCCTTTCAGTGAAACTTTGGACTTGTACTTGTTTCCTTCCTCCTCAGTATTCCGGTGAGATGTAGTAGCAAAACTTTTACCCTGATCTGCAAGGACTGACTTCCTGAACTGTCTATAATCTTCTGTCTCCTCTGTGTCATCCCCTTCTGAATCATTAAACTTTTGTTTTCCAGACTCTTTATCACTGAAGTAATCTAGGGCTTCCTGATCTTCCCATTCTCCCTCTGCCCTCCCTTTCTCTGATCCTTTCTCTTTTGGAGCCTCTTTGTCCCTGGTATTACCCCTATCAAGCAGGAATACTCTAGACTCTTCATCTGTGAACCTGTGAATAAGCAAAGAAGAGGATGGTAACTCTGGATTGCATTCACAGTGGATAACTTGCATACTTAAATGTGCTGCCCAATACCACAGGACCGGTAATGAGAGGGAAAAACCCAACTGAAAGTGTTTTCAGTTTCCACTTTTACAGTAAAGGCATCCATATAGCACTTAGGTACTGATTTTTTAAATCAATTTATGTAGTAGACTTCCTGAATTTTGAAAAGCAGAAGCCCTTCTCAAAAACCTATTCTTATTCAGTCATAGCCCACAAATCTGCACTAACATCCAAATTCCCAGAGATCCTATAACATACATCACAGCTTAAGTTTAACTTCTGAGGCTAAGAATCACTAGTAAACTATTTATTTACTTAATAGTATTCTACGTATTTTACACAAAATTTCTGATTATTTCATTTAGCAACACTTGAAATTAGAATTCAAACTGAGTATCTGTTTCAAATATTACTAGTCAGTAAGAAATATCATTATCTTTTCTATGGTCAGGCAGATTCATTAAAAATTGGCAGCTGACTATTTATAATACTACACAAGTTAAGAACATGAAATAGAATTGCATTATTTATATAGGTCACATAATGCTGAAGAAAACAAAATAAGCTTTTAATGCACTAACATTACAAAATAATCTCTGAAAATTTTGTTTTTACATGTTAACAGTTATGCTTTACACTACTCATTTTTTGTTTACATTCTTAATTGTGAACTTACTGAAAATGGATAAAAAAAGGAGGAATATAAATTAGTTCTTATTAAAACACAACTTCCAAAGTTAAAGAGATGTAAGTAAAAACAATCTGGAATTAACTTATAAAGGAATTCATGAGTAAAAGTAGCTAAATACATATAGCAATGCAATTTTAAGTCTTATAAATCCAAAGAATAAAACTATTAATATTTTCATCTAAGTTCTCTGCTTTAGTTCTTACCTTTTTAAGAATTTTCCTGTCTTTGCAGTTTCCTGATCTCCACCGTCAGGATAAAATGAAGAACGTCCCCTAGCCTCATCTCTTGGCGCATTCTGTGGTGTGATTGTCTTTGCAGGGCTTCTTCGTGAAGGGATGTGATGAATTGGACTATTCTGAGAAGGACTGTATCGACTAGATCCATTTCCAACAGAACCAGACCCAGATCTTTCAGGACTATGCTGAATGGAATGTGAATGCTGAGAGGGGGTGTTTTTTGCAGAGTGGACTGTACTGAGCATGGGCGCATCAGAGCAAGATGAACTCTGACTAGGTGGCGTAGCAATTGGTGAAGGACTATGGGGTGATCTAGGACTATTATCATAAGCTGAAAGGCCAGGCCAAATATCACCAGATGTGGCTGATGACTTATTAAACTCATCAATAGATTCAGATGGGTCATGTTCAAATGTATCTTTCGGTTCCTCCTGTGATTTATTTTTCAAAGGACTCTCTTCTTGGGGCTCCCCTTCAGATTTTTTGGTTTGTTTTTCCTGAGACCCTCGTCTTTTAGAGACAGGAGATTTGCTATATGGGGATGAAGAACGAGAAGAGGATGATCTTGGAGACCTAGAGGATCTGTATGACCGGCGAGATCTGCTTCGGGATCTTTGAGAAGAAACGGATCTTCTTTTTGGACTTCTGGAACGTGAACGACCTCGTCTAGGACTCCTAGAGTGTCTTCTGTTCCAGACAGGTCTATAGCCACCTCGATGATATCTACCTCCTCCACCTTGATAATACCCTCTACCCCTTCCTCTGTACCCATAAGGTCGTCTCATTCCTCTATTATTTCTGTAATCTCGACGATAATCTCTAGAATAAATACGATCTCTACTACGAGATCTTGAATACGTCCTGGAACGAGACCTAGAACTAAAAATGAAATAAATATCAATGCAATAAAAATAAACTATTCCATCCTACCATTCTAAATAGTCCTGGTTGAATATAACATGCAAATCAATTGTCAAAACTAAAAGTATACATTAAAAAACAACGCATGTACACAAAAGTAAACGTTTATTGTTTTTAATGAAAAAGTCTCATTTGTAAGGTAAATATTGAAAGACTAAATTAAAGACCTTAGAAATGAAGGCACAGAAAATGGGGGGAAAAAGACATATTCAACAGAACATACTAACAAATTATAGTACATTTACTAAAGGACTTAAATAGTATAAAAGAATTTTTAACAGTACAGAAAAATATTCATCAATGAAATACCATTGGCCAAATGCATACATAATATAAAGTTAGGCTTAGAAAAATACAAAAATATCATAAACTAGTATTAATTCTTAATGAGATTATGGTCACTTTTATTTTCAACATATGGTTTCCATTTTCTATGCTAACTATATGTATTACTATTTAAAGAAAGATAACTGAAGTTAATCATTTTTAACGAAAGAATAAACTTATGGGTGCCTTGAGTCAGAAATAGTAAGCAACTATGAAATCATATATAGATTTACTGCCAAATAATTGTTTGTTACTTTATCTAATTCATCTCAACGTATAGATAAAAACAAGAAATTACCATAGAGTGCACAGCACAGTAAGAATCTGAAATATAGCGTTAGACTAGCTGGATTCTAATCTAAGCTCTACCAGTTATTAGCTTACAACTTGGACAATTTTCAACTTCTCTAACTCTAAAATGAGGGTAACAACAAATCAATTTGACAAGATTCTTTGAGAATATATTAATGAATTTAGCACTATTGTATATAGTAAGCACTTCATAAATATTAGATATCACTATCATTAAAAGACTTAAAAAGGACAGTAATTCACCTGTATCTCTTCTTTCTAGAGTGTGACCTTGATCTTGATCGAGAACTAGACTGTGATCTAGACTTTGATCTTGAAGAATGTGATCTAGAATTGGAGCGACCCATTTCTTTACTCCTAGTAAAATGAGAGACCAAAATACGTTAAAAATCACAATATAATAGAAGTTTTACATCACCTAACTTATTTTTTACAAACTGAATTTTATAAGGAGAAACTTGTATCATTTTCAAATGAGTACTAAGCCAGTCAATTATTCCTAACTAAAAACTGTATTTTCACTTGCATGAAAGGTATCCTATCCAATATAATAAAGCCCTAGTATGCAAATCGACCAAACGGCGGATCGACCAGCGGAACAACTGGTCACTATGATGCACACTGACCATTGGGGGGCAGACACTCAATGCAGGAGGCAATGGGGGGGCAGGGCTGGCCACCACCCACCAGTCACTGGTCACCCCACAGATCGGCCCTGATTGCTGGCCAGGCCTAGGGACCCTACCCTACATACTGGGAACAGTCTGAGATTTAAAAATTAAAACTAGCAAGGCTACTCTAACACTGAAAAAACAGGATGATGCAGCAATGACATGCATGGACTCTGGCTTGCACATTTTGTGGTCAGTCCTGATTCTGACACTTATAACTGTGCGACAAAGCCAATTACTTAATTTCTCTCTGCTACAGTTTTTCCACCCATAAGATGGGGAAAATGGTATTACCAGCCTCAGAAGGATCATGTTATGTGCTACTTTTTATAATGCGGGCAAAAAATGTAGCTGCCCATACAGCAGCAAGATGCCTTTCACCCGTATGAAAAGTATGGTCACTGGTACATGCAGCATCCTGGGTTGCGGGAGGGATGTCCAACTGCCGGTTTAGGCCCGATCCCTACGGTCGGACATCCCCCAAGGGCACAGGCTGAGGGACCCCCCCCTTCCATTGCACAAATTTCGTGCACTGGGCCTCTAATTGTATATACTGAAGACACAACAGAAAATTTATATGGACTGCCTCACCTATGTGCCTCAATCCAAAAAGGTATAAGTCAGAAAGAGCAGTAATACCAGACTGCAGCAGTATGTTAGATGTTATTCCATGCCCAATACAAATGTCTACCTCATCCATAAAAAAGATAGTATCAGATATTACAGGTAAGAAATCTGAGACACCTAACCGGTTTGGCCCTGTGGATAGAGTTTTGGCCTATGGACTTAAGGGTCCCAGGTTCAATTCCGGTTAAGGGCTTGTACCTTGGTTGTGGGCACATCCCCAGTAGGAGGTGTGCAGGAAGCAGCTGATCGACGTTTCTCTCTCATCCATGTTTCTAACTCTCTATCCCTCTCCCTTCCTCTCTGTAAAAAAATCAATAAAATATACTTAAAAAAAAAAGAAATCTGAGACAAAGAAAATACAAGTTAGCATAATGTTGAAGAAAAATAAACCTACCAGACTGTCATCACAATGCTTTATGGCCTTGAAATGGGATTAAACTGACCACTTCATGTACACAATACTGACTGGAATGGTGGATCATCTCCTAGTTGAAAAAAATCTCTGGAGTCATGACTCTACTCTCATAATAAAAATGGATTTATATAACAATGCCTAGTCTACCTGTAGCTTTCTGGTAAGAAGATGAAAAAGAATAAAAGATAAAGAAACTGGAGGAATGCTCCAAGAAAGAGATTGGAGCTACAAGAAGAAGCTTTTAGAAAAATTTCTAAATTCCCACTAAATTACTCAAAATTAGTAATTTCTATAAGTGACTCACTAAACTTCTAATAACCTGCAATTGCCATATATTTAAACCATTTCTCCTACCACCAAATATTTTTAAGACATTTATTTTACCTACCTTGCCTTTGCTCAATATTATGAAATAGTATTTAAAAGTTGAATTATGTCTGCATACTTCCTCATGAGAAAACATAAATGAAAAATTCAAGGTTTCTGATAAATATTTATTTCAAAATAAAAGTAACTATCCTTATATACACAAATATCAGCTTGGTCTCTCACTCTTTATTCTAAGAAAGAAAGAAATACATAAAGACAGTATGCTCTTCAGAATTGTAGTGAGGACATGTAACACACTTAAAAGATTAAGCATGCCCTAGCTGGTTTGGCTCAGTGGACAGAGCATCAATCTGCAGACTGGAGGGTCCCGGGGTCAATTCCGGT
>NW_006300032.1:3784893-3800288 GCF_000327345.1 Myotis davidii | reverse complement strand
ATCAGCGTGACAGGGGGCAGTGCCCAAACCCCCTGATCGCCCTGTGGCTCTGTGTGTGACACAGAGATTAACCACGGGCCCTGCTCTGTGTGTGATGGGGTAGAGTCATAACCTCCCCATTGGCCCTGCCCTGAGTGTGACAGTGGCAGCGCCCCAACCACCTGATTGGCCCTGCTCTGTGGGTGATAGAGGGCGGCGCCCCAACCCCCTAATCCGCCCTGCCCTGAGTGTGACAGGGGGCGGTGCCCCAACTCCCCTATTGGTCCTACTCTGTGAGTGACAGGGGGGAGCTCCTCAACCCACTGATGGTCCCTGCTCTGTGCATGACAGGGTATGGAGCACCAACCCCGCTGATGGGCCCTGCTCTGTGCGTGACAGGGGAAGGCGCCCCAACGCCCCAATCAGCCCTGCTCTGAGCCCGACCAGGGGCTGCACCTAGGGACTGGGCCTGCCCTCTGCCACCCGGGAGCAGGCCTAAGCCAGCAGGTTGTTATCTCCCGAGGGGTCCCAGACTGCTAGAGGGCACAGGCCGGTCTGAGGGACCGCCCCTTCCCCCAGTGCACAAATTTTTGTGCACCGGGCCTCTAGTATATTAAATAAAAGATTAGGCACACAGTAAGCTATCAACTTTCATTACATTAGCACCAATGTAAAAGGGAAAAAACTAAATTATGGAACTCTCTTGTATGTGTAAGGGGAGATAAATTAGACAAGATTATTTTGTCTTGCTTTACTTTTAAATAGCTTTGTGTGTTCTGAGTCTTTAAATAGATGTGTTTATAGAAATAGAAGCAGACACACAACTTATAAGGAGAGATAAAAAGAATCTTTATCCTAAAACTAACTTTTAAATCTGACTTACTCCATAAAAGCCACTAAAACAAACAAAAAAAAGAGCTTCAGACCACATCACTTTTAATCATTTAGTCTGAATCATGAGTGTAGCAGTCACGTTTTCTCAAGCTAAACTGAAAACTAGAAAAATGAATGTTATATACCTTGGATTTTATGCAGGATAGAGCAATCAAGTGAAGTCTTCGAGATACTGTAAAATTCTTCCTGGAGAATATGTTCTCAGACAGTAAACTCTAAATTCAAATTCCTGGCAAAAAATAAAAAATATGAGTTTGATTTATGGCAAATTCAATACACAGTTTATAATGCCTCATACTCAGCACTACAATACTGTTAAAGGCACTAATGATTTCAGGGAAGGGGAAATAGACTTAGGAAACAAAAGTTTTAACCGTAAAAGCTTAAAGAACTTTTTTGTTTTATCAGAATGCAACAGTATATCATTAAACTGAGAGCACCTTCACTTTTTAAATACTTCAATTCTAATTTCAGCAATATGGGCTTTGCAAAACATAAGCTATGCTGTCATTCTACCAGAAAATTCCAAAGAAGCTAACATAAAGCCATCTTGACATATATATGTAGTTAGTATTCTTAATTCTATAGTTTGTAAACTTATCTAAAATGAGTTTATTTTAATGCTCTGCTAACTTATTCTCCCTTGGCCAATTCCTTTTATACAGTTTAGTTTCACCTGAAACTGATTTTTTATAATTCATACGACAACCATCACAGTAACTCTAAGACGTGTGCCTAAAAGCATTTTGATAAAAGTATACAGCAAACATTCCAATAAAGAAACAGCCAGTAAATTAAACAAATATCTAGTGGAAGCCAATATTCTTCCTAAACTAATTTACTACTAATATTCAAATAAGTTTAAATATTGCACAAAATATTTAGCAGTTATCAATACTGAAAAGGTTTGCCTTGTGAGTAATATTCAGGGATTGTCAATTACGAGCAAAGGATAGTAAAAAAAAACACTAGGGGAGCAAAAGACACACTAAGGAATACAGGACGGATGCATGCCTACACTGAAGGAATTCATAAACCAGCTTAAATAAACACCCACACATTAACCTGAAAATTGTGAACCTTACCAAGTAATGGATTCAATTTAAAAAATGCAATAAAATTAGAAATACAAAGCAGAAGAAATGGTAAGATTAAACCGGTAAACCAAGAACAATGTTCCCTCAATACCCATGCCCCTAATGTCAGGAGAGATCAAGAGAGTTGAGGATCAAGCTAGGAAGGAGGAATAGGAATCTAGTGATTGAGGGAAACATACTAAAGTAAAAAGTAGCAAAAAATAAAAATAAAAGGCCAGAACCAGGAACATAGGATTTCTAAAGTGCATGCATACTTATAGTTTTAAAAATATTAACACCCTCAAGTGGGCAGAGAAAAACTAATCTTCTAAATTGGTGTTATGAAACTTTATTCTGACCTAGAAGTCCAATACTACTGAGATTTACTGCTGGAAGTGATACAAGGTGCATTTTACTTAACAAATCTAAAAGGCTAATTTTAATTTCTATATATCCAGACAAGAACCAACTGCCAAATCTCTACTGTCATGATTTTTGAAGTTCTAAGAAAATATATATTAGAAATAGTAACATGAAGGGGAGAGGGGCTGTAGGCTGTCAAGACTAGTATAAATATATATACTATTGTGCACAATCTATAAATATATTCAAGTATCCATATGGAGAACTCAATTATATTTAAAATATGGAATACAATGTATTTTATAATATTTAACATAAAATTTAAGTATTTAACATTTTACATTAATCATATCTAACAAAGTCAGAACTAAGACTATAATCAACTCAGCTAATTTTTTTAAATGCAAGTCTATGTACAAAGCACTGTGATAAATATTACGGATATGTGGCTATGTAAGAGATCCCTGCCCTCCAAAAACCAACTATCGAGGAAAAGAAATAAACAAATCATAGCAAACTAAATATCTAAAAACCAACCATGTGCCAAGAACTGTGCTTACTTTTAAATCACCTAATTTAATCTTCATAATCTCATGAGCTACATATAACTCTATCTTTCAAATGAAGAGAACGCCAAGCTTTCACAATTTCTCTGAATTTATAAGGTGCCTATGTCATGCACTACTATTCTAGGGTTAGAAATAGAACACTTCAAGTGAGACGCGTTGGATCTTTTGATTCCCTATCCAGTACTTTGTTAATCACTGTAAATTACACAGAATTCACTAGTGTTAAACTAATAATTTTGAATGATGTTTCTGTAAACTCCCAATCCAAAGCTCTAAGTAGAACTGAAAAGCTTTCTCTATTTCTACAAGTCTTCTCCTCGACATCTAGCACAACTAGCTATCCACATAAGTCAGTCAATAAATTAAACTAGAATAGAGCCTATCAATTGATAAGTTTTTACAATTCTGTCTCCCAAGTCCTAAAATACTATTCGGCCACATGAAGAACCAGCTCTAGTTAAATCTCCTTTGCCACCATTTTAATTATCTTAAGGGGAATTTCAGGGTTTACCATATGTAACACGGAACACATGGTATCCTTAAAACAAGATGCTATAAACCATCGGTAAACAGACTTTAAACTGGTTCACCGTGAGTTATTTTACACACACAACCCTTCCCATCAAATTATTTATCCTCAATTGGCTAGAATTACATAAAAACGCAAATAAATTCGTAGCGGTTTTTCCAATGGAAAGGTTCTTATCTAAACAGCAGCGCAACCATTACAAGTAGACTGCAACTGGAAAGAAAATTCACATGAGGAATAATTCCCCACAAACTTGAAAAGGCGCTGCTGCAAGATGTCTGAGATAGCTAATCTCTTAAATCAGTTTCGGTCATATTTGCTTTAAAAAAAAAGTCTGATGTATAAAAAATAGTTGCCAGTACTGCTGCTTGGTTCTGATGAGATAAATCTTAAAAGTAAATAAAGCCAACTTACGGACTTTCATTTAAACGAGGGCAAAGTCACTAGCCTCAACTCACCACTCCACCCACTCACCCCTCCAACTACCAGTCATGGCTGCACCATTTCTGACACGATGTAATGGGCTGAATCATTTGCTGAAAGGACACGGCTCCACTGGTACCGCTGGACAACTAACTGCCCTTTCGGCCCGGAAGTCGTAGGGCCGCGCTGAGATTGATCGGCTCAGGCCCGCTCCCCACGCCAGGAGCCCGTAACTAGGCACCAACTCCTCGTGTCAACAGCGTCCGGTTCCTCCAAAACAGTAGGTTGCCAAGGGGATCCGAGAAGATTAACCACAGAGAGAATTTTCCCGAAACACCAAGGGCCCGAGGTGGATGCGGGATTCAGTTACAAGAGACAGAACAGCATCCTACACATAGTAAAATAACAAAAATGAGGCGTAAACCGACGGGTAGCGTGAAGCCGAGGAAAAGGAGTTTAAAGATGATGCGGGGTGTCTACTACCCAGTGCACTTTGCTGCACATCGTAATTACTTTACCAAAATCCTAAAGGCCCAGAAGAAAGGTGGCGATCCCAGCCAATGAGGAAAACCCAAGTAGCACCGCTCGCGGCCTCAGGAGCCAGAAGGCGGGGAACGGAGGGAGGAACCGCGCGTGCGCGGGCCCAGCCTTCAACCGGGCGCGCGCCGGGGTCCAGGCCGAAGAAATGGGGGAAGGGTTGAGGAGGAGGATATGCGCACGCGCACGGGAAGGCCGCGCGGTCTCGGGCTCTCGACCAGGTTTTTAGTCAGGCGCGCGCGCACTGTTCTCGCTGCTAATCACCACCCCCCCGCCCCCGACCTTTTGGCTCGTAGTACCTCAAAAACCTGAGGGAATCTGACGGGGAAACACATAAATAACGGCACAACGTCTCCTGGGTTTTGCTGTCGCCGCCAACCCGCCACCACCCACAAAAGACTCAGCACTCACTACCCTTGAGTGAATGCGCTACCCTGAATGCAGCATGAGGCCTACCTGACACGCCGAAGCAAGGTTCCCGGGACTTATCTTCGTTGTAACTACACAGCGGCCATTTCCCGACTGAAGAACGGGAGGAAAACCATAGAGCTATCTTCGACGCGCTAGCTCCCCTCCGTCACTTCCGTTTTGGGGCGTGGCCTCTGGTGCCGCTAAATAGCTGAGCAAGCCCCGCCCACCTTTTCGCCTTAAACCGGCTCCCAGGCCGCTGTTAAGACGTTGCCTGAGGCTTTCTGGGAAGTCTCGTGGCTGATCTCGCGCGAATTCCCGCGGCCCCGCCCTCGGGCCCTGAGCGGCCGCCTCAGAGCGGATGGAGGGAGATAGTGGGCGGAGTGATCGGCCAGGGCCGTGAGGTCGCCTCGACCCACGGTGGCGTTAGCGGGCGTCTCTCCTCGCTCCGAGGGGACCCTCGGAACCTGTCTTTCGCCCCCGTTTTTTTTGCCGTCTGGTGCATTCCTTATTAGACGGAGCCAGAAACAAAGGCTCGATCCCCCACCGAGGAAAAGACGGGAGACGAGGCCGAGCTCGGCTAGCGCACGTCGTGTCCCTACGCCAGAAAGCGCCGGGTTTCTTCTTGGGCGCCTGACTGTAAACTAGGAAGTGTCGCGCTCGCTCTGATAGACAAGGTGCCGAGCGCACTTCGATAGGAAAATGGCCACGCTCCGACTCTCTTCCCTGAGTAGCGTGTGACCACCTCGGCTGCCCCTGACGGAGCTCGCCCGCAGGACTCGCGGGGGCGCGGGCTGTCGGGCGCGTTTCCTCACAGTTTGCTTCTTTCCTCACGACGTGGTGCGGCTTCACCGCCGCGGCGGATCGGCCGTCCGCATAAAAATAGAGCACGGAGCATACGGATCCCGTGTGCCGGCCGGAAAACGGCCCCACATAGCTGGGTCTGCCAGAAATAGGAGGTTATACATAGGCCAGCCACGTTTGAGTCGGATAGGACGTGAACGAAGAACCACCGCACATGTCCGGTTAGTGCCCCTGGGAGCCGCACTTGCCTCCTAAGGGCCTGTAACCGCGACAGCTCCGATGTCTGGGGGCGTAAACCACCTGAAGGGACTTCAAAGCTGCCGTCAGCACCCCGTCTTCCGTCCGTTACGTCCGCCGTCTTGGCCCTCGCTGCGAGTTTAACACTGTGCTTAAGGCCCCCTCCCCTCACAGTCCAGTTCAACTGTTGAAAGTATTTATTAATAATTATGAATTCTTGGTTTTCCCTTCATACACAGGCTGCCGCCCCCCACCCCCCAGGACCTGGTAGCAGTCATCTTCGGCCTATGTGGTGCCCTGGGAGTCCCGAGCATCGAGCAGGTGCTCAGCAAACACTGAATGGGTGAACTATATGAAAAGAATAAAAACTAGTCATTGGCGGCTCAGTACAACTCCTCTGTTCTGCATGGATTTGGGCGAGGGGTAGGGTTAGGGGGCGGGGGCCTTAGTGCCAACAGCACTTACCCGCCGTTTCCCCAATACACCGAAATCGGAACGTAGTCATTTGCAGCCTAGGACGTTATCTTAAAACCTTTTCTGCAATTCCATTGCGTACACACTGAGAATAAGTCACCTTTCCGAGGCAGGTTAACTGTGATGTGAAATAACCCGAGGTAGTAAGTAACAAAGAAGGAGACACATTGGAACAGATTTCTCTTGAACTAAGTCCATTTGATACACGATACTTGATTCTACCTACTTCTTGGTAATAAAACTTTCGTTTCCTGTTGAAAATACAAATAATGTCAAAAAGAACATTGAGTAAAAATTGAGCCCATTTAACAAAACAGAAAATTATCCCAAGAAGTGTAAGTTGTAAATAAATGACCAACATTACTAGTAAGATAAGTACATACAAATGGAATATTGAAATATTTTACATTGAATTACTAAATCAAATTTTAGTATATAGGTCATTGGTAAATTGACTGTAAATATGTTGATAAAACTATTTTCTTAGAAGTATTTGCTTTGTTTCATAATCGAACGAACCAGGAAGGCCCTGGCCAGGTAGCTCAGTTAGAGCATTGTCTCCAGATAGACTCGAGTCACAGGTTCCAACCCTCGTCAGAGCACATACAAGAATCAACCAGTGAGTGCATCAATAAGTGGGAACACATCGATCGATCCCTGGTCGGGGTCTGAGTGGGGATGTATGGGAGGCAACCAATCGATGTCTCTCTCTCTCTCTCTCTTTAAAATCAATAAATTTTTTAAGTATAATTTTATTGATTTCAGAGAGGAAGGGAGAGGGAGATAAAGAAACATCAATGATGAGAGAGAATCACTGATTGGCTGCCTTCTGCACACCCCCAACTGGGGATGGAACCTGCAACCTGGGAATGTGCCCTTGATGGAAATTGAACCCAGGACCCTTCGGTCCGCACATAGACGCTCTATCCACTGAGCCAAACCAGGTAGGGCTCAATAAATTTTTAAAAAGAGAAAGAGAAATAACCAGGAGGCTGGAAAGGACAAAGACAAGATAGAGGAAAAAAGGGGACATATGTTATACTTTGAACAATAAAGACTTTTTAAATAAGGAAAGAAAATGGAGTTGGAAGGCTAGATCATCAAGGCAAACTCTCATTCTACTGGTTTTGTTTGTCTTTTTAGGTTGAACTATGTCAACTGCTTTCCTATTTGGGGAAGTTGAAGTGGAGCGGGGATTTGGAGTCTCCCTGTTCCCACTCCCTGAGAATGGCGACATTGGGAACCCAACAATAGTAGACAAACAGGAAACTGAGGAGATGGAGCCAACAGAGGTTTCCAAACTAGACAGTTGTAGGGAGGGTGTTGGCTATAATTACTGTGGCCTCCTCTGTTCCTATCCTTTCCTAGGCTTTGCAATGATTCCTTTTTTTATTTTTTGTAATTCTGGTAAAATATGCATTGATGCTTTCACCTAGCTGATAACTTTCAGTAAATTCCTTTTCTGAGCCCTAACCGGCTCAGTAGATAGAGCGTCAGCCTGCGGACTCAAGGGTCCCAGGTTCAATTCCTGTCAAGGGCATGTACCTTGGTTGCGGGCACATCCCCAGTAGGGAGTGTGCAGGAAGCAGCTGATCGATGTTTCTCTCTCATTGATGTTTCTAACTCTCTATCCCTCTCCCTTCCTCTCTGTAAAAAATCAATTAAAATAAAAAAAAAAAAATAAATAAAAATCATCATTCTCCCCTAAAAAAAAAAAAAATCGGTTTTAAAAAGCCGAAACCGGTTTGGCTCGGTGGATGGAGCGTTGGCCTGCGGACTGTAAGGTCCAGGGTTCGATTCCGGTCAAGGGCATGTACCTGGGTTGCGGGCACATCCCCAGTGGGAGATGTGCAGGAGGCAGCTGGTCGATGTTTCTCTCCCATCGATGTTTCTAACTATATCTCTCCCTTCCTCTCTGTAAAAACTCAATAAAAATATATTAAAAAAAATTCCTTTTCTGGATGAGTTAACCAGAGTTTGTTTCTGTTGCTCCCACCCAAGAACTGAGTAAAGGTAGTTTCTGTTTATGAGGACATTTCCCAAATGGTCTGGCATTTTTCCATATCTGCACCAATGAAACCAATGGGTCCCTCGACTAACCTATTTCATTTCCTACTGGTGAACACAAGTTGACTGGGTTTCCTCCCCCATCTTTCTATTCTCTTTTGCCTACTAAGAAGGCAGAGGGTTTTGTGTTTATTTTTTTCAAGGTTTAAAATTACAAAAACTTATTTATTCAATAATTATTTATTACAGTATCATTCCCTAATAGTCATCTCTCCATTTTGAAAAATAATAAATCAAAATGTTACTGTTAACTGTTGTTTCTAAATCTCACCGAGACTAATGTGTATCATTTTCATGAAGATTATTGCAACAAACGGGACATGCAATACTTACAAAGTTTTCATAAGAAGTCTTTGACTAAAAATTATGCCAGCTTGCTATTTAATGTAACTACTAAAGGACCTAAAATGAGGTAATGGGATTATGATTAGAATTGTCATCAAAAATATTTATTTAAGAGAGGTTATAAGAGGAACAGAATACCTCCTTCCTTTAAATCAGTTACCCAGTTGCAGACATGTCTCTGTCTGCTCCCCAGAAAGTCTAAATGCTCAGTTCTCATTACAGAAATAATTTATCTCACAAGCAGAGGGCTAAAAACCACATAGGCAAAGGGCTAAAATAAAATATTATCCAAACAAAAGTGGTGAAATAATACATTGTGGGGAGAAAAGGGAGGCAATAACCCTTTGCTCTCCAGATTTCTTGGGTTAATGAAATTTCAGCCCCATTGCTTATTTTGAACTAAAATTAAGCTTGGTATAGAGAAGAGAAGCCTGGTATATAGGTCAACATTGGTATTGACAAACCCTAGTACTGGTGTTTCTCGAAATGTGATATATAAACTCCACCTCCTGATTATAACGTGCGTTGCTTATTTGAAAAATAAATCACTCTACACACTTAGTCTCATGTGGGTGTAGGCATACCCATGAAAGTTTGAGAACCAGTGATTTATTGAGTACTTATAACACTCCAGATATTATGGGGCTACAAAGCAGAATAAGGTATTTTTGCTGCCTCTGTGTTGGAACTCAAAATTTAGCAGAGATAGGGTGTAACTCCCATAGCCAAGAGAACAAAGAGACTTCGTAGGAATGAGTGCCAAGGGTGAAGAGGGAAGGCCTGCCTTTTAAAGAAGTACGTAGTGGAGTTTCACTACTTATTCATTCATTCAGTCATTCAACAAGTACACATGAAGTCTGTGCAATGTACAGGTACTGAGCTAGGTGCCTGGAATGGGGCAGTGATAAAGGCTAACACTGACACTGCTCTCACGGAGGCTGCCGCTGTAGGGAGGGAAACAGAACACACGTAAACAGACATAATACAAATCTGACGCTGATAAGGAAGTGATGGAGAGTAACAAAGGAAAACTTCCTTTAGAAAGGATGCATCCTCAGGGAAAGTACCTGTGAGCCAAGATTTAGGGGGAAATCTAAAAGATAAGGGGAAGGGAAAATAGCAGGAAGAATATTCCAGGTAGAGAGACTGACCTGTGGGAAATCCCTGGAGCAGAAAAGACCTCCTTATGCTTCTGGAACAGAAAAGATAGTAGTGAACGTTGTCAATCATTTTTAACCAAGAGCTATAAGGCAAACAAAAACTTTATTTGGGGATAGTTTTAGGAATTGCATATCCAGGAGACAGATTTGGGTAGAAACCTATATTTTGATGGGGAAAGATAAGGGATAGTTTAAATAGATGATAAAAGGGTGACATCCAAAGTTATTACACAAGTTGCTTTGAAAGAACTGTGATTGGTGCTGGCAAGCAGACTTACACTATGCTATACATGAGTAATTGCTTATGTCTATTGCTAGGTGAAAATTTTATTTTTTAATAGAGTTCAGTGATGCAGAGTTAGTTTTAGGAACTGTATCAGGATGTGGCCATTTGGTTTATAGCCCCATTCAAACGTTCGGTTTCACATGGAGGGAGTGTATTAGCTGAACTTCCTGAAGGTCTCCCAGCTCCATTTAAGATTAACAATACCAACTCCATTTGGCTGTTCTTCTGTCACATTTCCCCCTTCGGGCAAGATCTTTTCTTAGAAAGCATCAATGATCAATCATTAGGAAATATCATTGGTTCATCATTGAAAAAGCAAGATTGATGCCTCATCACCAGGAAGGCTCATTCTTGGTATGTCATGCCTCATGTAGGGGGAACGCAGTTTCCTGAGTGTACAATGGGAGAGCTTATGGCCACATCTGAGTAACAAGGAAGCGTGTCAGAAGCAGGGCTAAGTCACATATTCTTCAGATCAAAGGTTCTTTTGTAAAATGTGGTCTCAGTGGGATTTATTCATTGTAGGCTTTGGCCTCCCATTACTCTGGTGGTGCCTATTAGTCGTTGTTCAGTGCATCTGGTAAAACACCTAATTAAGGTAACATACAGTATAGTTAAAGGATTTTAATATTTTGTTTCAGTTATTATATCACTTTACCTGATTTGTTTACATAAAAATAGCATTCCTTTTCCAATAGGGCACAAGTAACCGCTTGCTGGGTGCTAACACATCTGGAGCCTTATGGTTTTATGGTATGACCTCAGTCAGACTGTCAGGCATTCCTTGTTGTTCTTCAAGAGCAGTTGCAGTGCTGTTCAGTGTTTGTACTATGAGAATTAGAACAATTTCTTTTTAAAAAAATATATTTTATTGATTTTTTACAGAGAGGAAGGGAGAAACAGAGGGATAAAGAGGTAGAAACATCGATGAGAGAGAAACATCGATTCAGCTGCCTCCTGTACACTCCCCACTGGGGATGTGCCCACAACCAAGGTACATGCCCTTGACAGGAATCAAACCTCGGACCCCTCAGTCAGAAGGCCAACACTCTATCCACTGAGCCAAACCTGTCAGGGCAGAACAATTTCTGATAGACTATTCATTTACATTCAGCCACTCCAGCCCAGCACGTGTGGCTCAGTGGTTGAGCGTCGACCTATGAGGTCAGGATATATGCCCTGGTTTTTAGCTCGATCTCGAGCGGGGGCCATGCAGGAGGCAGCTGATCAATGATTCTCCCTCATCATTGATGTTTCTATCTCTCCCTCTCCCTTCCTCTTTCTGAAATCAATAAAAAACATTTTTTAAATAATTATAAATTCCAATGAAAGAAAGCTCTAGCGAAGAGATGCCCAAAGCCTCATTTATAGAGTTTCTGGTGGAGAGAGAACCAAAAAGACCATGCCCCAAATTCCAATTTTGTTGGGTTCATCTTGGTCGGAGTTCATAGACAAAAGAGCCTAGATTAAGGATAATGGAAGAGAGGAGAGTCTTTCTGGTGACAGAATTAGGCACTAACATAACAATACCACACCTGCTTTGCCATGGGGTTGGCAAGGTGACATACATATATTTGGGTCCTACATCAGAAGAAACAGCTGGTGCCTTCAAGTAAGAGTGTATAATTAGGTCCTTCAACCCAGATTTGAGGGAAGTATTAAGTCCTATCTGTGATTTATCATAAGAGAGATGAAAAGAGTCTCAGAGGTTTCTATATATTGGGTCAGGATTGAATCATTAGCATGGCTTTGATTGTTACACATTTTTTATCTGGGATTCCCTGAGATTTCATTGGTTTTCCACCAAATATCGGATATTTTTTATCTAGTCCCCAAGCAATCTTGGAGATCAGAAGGCACAAGTAATATGACCATTTCTCCCTGCCCTAATATACTTTCTCAGCAATGACAGTGTTGGGGATTATCCACCAATAGATCTTACCTGGACCACTCATTGCATATACCACAAAACTACTTACATTAGAGAAGACTAAACAGTTTCCAGATCTGGGCCACAATGGTGTGATGCAAAAAAGTATACAAAAGGATAAAGGTGAAATGAAAATCTGGGTATGGGGCATTCAGGTCAATATATTTACTAGTGCTGTAAGAAAAAAGATATGAGGGGCGAGTAGCAAAATGGGCAGATATTATTGACTCACTGCTCCAAGGGGACTTATTCAGTATGCTATACCTATTCTAGTCTAGACAGCTAAGGATGGATGTAGAGTGTACATTAATCAGAAATTGAATGTTTAAAGGTTTAGAAAAATGAGGTGCTAAGGGTATATACAATAGAATGAGAGGCGTGGGAGAGAAAGCAGAATTAGATAGTCAACTTTCTCTGAGAGGCTGGCTCAGTTATAAACAAATGAATTACCTTCATGAATGGTATATGCCCTTCAACTTTCCAGAGATAAACAATTGTATTCATATCAAAAATGGTCAAATTTTGAAAAGTAGAGAAATCAGCTAGATGAATGATGATGCCTATTTTAATCTGTTATTCAGCACATTTTTCATCAAGATAGAAAATAAGTTTTCAGTGCCACACCTGAACTCATTGTACTCCTTCAGGCATTTGGTCATGCTCTATTAAAATGTCCAACTCTTGCCTCATGAAACTAAAAAGATTTAAAGAGCAAATGTATGGGAAGGAAATAAGTCTTGGTCTAGGCTATAAAGTTACTAGGAGTCTTGTGATAAATCCAGGTCATGAGCAAAATTCTAGCCATCATTGCAAATGGTTTATTTTTTCCAGTGTAAGTTATATGATCTTATTCAGGATCATAATAATTTTACCTTGAATGTTACTTTGTGTGTTCTACAAGCATTATTTGAGACCCAATAGTTTGACTCTCCATCCTGCAGCCATTCATAAAGAAAACTACATTAGAATTTTCTTTTATGATGAGCTAGTAAAAATTACATAATCATTCTGTAACTGATTTCAATGCAGCATAAATTGTTTTTTTCATGTAAAGGACAAGGCCTTTCCTTAACTATGCTATCTTATTTATTTCTAATAATTTCAAATCTCATGTTTAACATATATTTATTTACCACAGAAACAAAATGTTATACTTTGTTATTAAAGAATTGTTTATGACATATTTCATCAAATCTAAAGGACCAACTGCAAAATGCACTATCATCTAGTACTAATGTAGGAGAGAGGCATGAGAACTATACAAATTAACTAAAGTCAAACAAAGTTAGTTCTGTTTTCTCTCCTACTTTTTGGTTGAGAATTTGCAACAGTGGGAGAGTGTAACCTCCGCCCTTACAGATGTGCTTGAGATTAGGTCAGGAAACACTTTGGGGGAGTATTTTGTGAATAATTATGCTTGGAAGCAGTCTGAATGGATGCCTTTCAAATTAATACAACTCTAAACTCTTGGAAACTACAGCATCAATTGTACCTATGTTTGAGTTTTAGGGAAATTTTTTGGAAAGATGAGTTGAGCTTGAAAGGCCTGGAGTTTCTCTTGTGGCTGAAGAACACTTGTTTACTTATCCTTTTGCTTGAAAATGGCCTGTTCCTGAAATTGAGGTTAGTATTTGTGTGTTGTTAGATAGCGGCTTTCATCATGCTGTTGTTTTTTTAACTCCTCGTCTTCTTCAACATTCAACATGCTGACATAATATACTGGAACAATGGTGTGAGCTTGGCTTTAAAAGGACAACAGTTTTGGGTGGGAGGGGATGATGGAAAGACATGTTACTTTGGCTGGTGAGTACACAATGCAGTATACAGATGATGTAGAGTTGTACACTTGACATTAACCAATATCACCCCAATAAATTCAGTTTTTAAAAATTAAAATAAATAAATAAAATAAAAAGGCAAAGGTTTTATGGCTGTTCAGCCGCTAGCTTTTCAAGAACACAATCACTAAACTTCAGAGCAAAAATAATGTTTATAGGCTTGGTCCCAGTGAAATTACAAATAAATAAAATATATTATTAACAAAGCTTCTTTGAAAAACTCTATGAAAACAAGGTTGTCTCTTTCATTTTAACTATTACTTAACTCAAATGAGGATTGTTAAAAATAATTCTAAAGGAAAATCTCATTTTAAAAATTACATATATATTTATATAGAAACTAGAGGCCTGATGCACGAAATTCATGCAAGAGTAGGCCTTCCTTCTCTCGGCTGCTGGCACCAATTTCCCTCTGACACCCGGACCTGGGCTTCCCTTGCAGCTCTGGCTTTGTCCAGAAGGTCATCTGGAAGGATGTCCTGTCTAATTAGCATATTATGCTTTTATTATTATAGATAGATAAGAATAAACTGCAAAATGATACTATATTTTTATCTGGATGGCCACATTATAGGTGATTTAAAAAAATTTTTTGCTTTTATGTATTTTCTAAAATTTCTATAATAAGCATTACTGTTATAATATAAAAGGACTTTAAAAACTTAGACCACTTAATTTTATTTAAATTGTATAAAATGCCGAACCGTTTTGGCTCAGTGGATAGAGCGTCGGCCTGCAGACTGAAGGGTCCCAGGTTCGATTCCGGTCAAGGGCATGTACCTTGGTTGCGGGCACATCCCCAGTAGGGGGCGTGCAGGAGGCAGCTGATTGATCTCTCTCATCAATGTTTCTAACTATCCCTCTCCCTTCTTCTCTGTAAAAAATCAATAAAATATATTAAAAAAAAATAAATTGTATAAAATGATGAGGAACTGAGAGCTAAGGAAAGATATTTGTTGTATGTGGTTCTTATAAACTAAGTGTCAAAACTATAAGGTATCCCCCCCCCCAAATGTATAAACACACTTTGAATAATTATAAAGGCAGTATTTATTAAAATACATTTTATTTTCAAAATTGAGCTATCAGCTGTTAAAGTGTGCATACATATTTTTTGGGACACCCTATATAATTAACAAAGAAGAATAAAATATCCATTACTAAATCACATTCTTGATAAACCCAAATCTAAAGTTCTGCTAGGGGGACATTTTCTTTCAGACACAATCTTTGTTTCTTTTTTTCTTCTGTGTCCGTGGTGTGCCCTATAGTCCTCTTTTTGCTTCATGAATCTTCTCTTGAGCAATAATAGGGAGTACTGTAGTTCAGTGAGGAAACCATGTGTTATATTGTTTGCTTCCATTTAAAAGGGACCCATATACTGAATTCCAACCAACCATTGACAGATATGCCTAAAAATGGCTTGACCTTTTGCAAGATAGTTATTTTCAAAATTCATTTTTTTATATCAGGCAC
>NW_006300032.1:3757858-3782224 GCF_000327345.1 Myotis davidii | reverse complement strand
GTTTCTCCCCCATTTTCCTCACCACCAGCCACTGACAATCACAATAGTTTAAAAAATAGTGGTTTATGATACCAACTAAGCACTGTATAGATCCGCAACTGTCCCCCATCCCCACCTTTGAAATCATCTTATGGATCAACCTTCTTCACATACCAATACACATAACTTTATACCAGTATGCCAGTACAAACACACATTTTACACATAGTCTGCTTTCTTTTTCCTTTGAGAACAAGCTTTTTCAGTCAATATGAATCTGTAACACTGTTATCGTCATAATTAGCTAGTTCTTAATATTAATAACAGGAAGAAAGCAAAAGGGGAGCTGGGCAGATGCACAGTGAAGTTGGAGTGACATGGGGAAGGTGCTTACCTGTCAATCTAATTTGGGGAACAAAGATCATTGGATAGGAGGGCAGAGCCACTGCAAACACACGAAATCCTGAAGGGTTGATTGGTTAAGCTCCCAGTTGTAATCCCCAGACAAACAATTCTCTCTCTTGCTCTCTTGTTCTCCTGCTCCCTTGCACTCTCTTGCTCCATGACCCTCACTCACCCATATGCTAGCCTGCCATGTGGCCTTAAGCAGCCCCATGACCCAGGACCATGTGGACCCCACACACAATGGACTGCAGCTGGGAACACAAACTGAGCTAGCCAGATGCTGGACTGGACTGCACTTTAATACGGAGCAGAGACTGGGCAGTGGCCTTAAGTCCAGCTCTGCTGAAGACAAGGCTGAACTTCTTCCATGGCAGACGGAGGGAGATGGGACCTTGGAAGCGGATCTTTCCACGATACCTCATCCTCCCATGGTGGCCTCAGGAAATTCTTTCCCCGCAGTACCCGAAGAACTCCTCCTCCATCAGTAACAGGTGGGGACAGAGCGCACCCCACCGATAACATTATTCCACATTTTTAGGACTTGAATTCATCCTAGCTGGAAAATGCTAGAGGCTCTAAAAACTCAGTGTATTCTGAAAATACTGTATTGTAGCCATTTGTTTCCTTTATTACGGATGTGTAACCCAGCAGGGTACAGTTAGTAATACTGTGTTTTTCACATACATTTTGATGTTCAAACTATGTATTAGATATTCAAAATATTTGATAAGTAATGTTTAAGAATGCATGCCTTTTTAGAATGACTAGTTTTATAGGCAGTATGGAAAGATGTTGTGGGCAAAAAAAGGGGGAACACATACTAAACCTGGCAAGCTCAGGAGAGTCTACATGGAGCCTCATAAATTCAGAGACCAAAAGTAACCAACCAAATAGGATGGTCTGAAATTAAAACTTTCTAGCTAAAAGCAGTTCATGGAGGGTAGACATGTCCTAGGCCGGTATTTTCCATGGCAAAGGTGAGACTTTACCGTCACCAAGCCTGTCTGTTGTCTTTTGTCTTAACATACCTTTGGAATGTCAAAGTAATTTCCTCCTCCCCCTTCCCAGATCCCTCAGAGTACAACCTCTGCACCAGAGACCACACATCCCCTCATTGTTATTATCATACTAGAGGTCCGATACACAGAATTCATGCAGGGGGAGTGAGGGGAGGTCCCTCAGCCTGGCCTGCACCCTCTTGCAATCTGGGACCACTCAGGGGATGTCCGGCAGTCAGACACCCCTCTTGCAATCCGGGACCTCTCACTCCTAACCGCCCAACTGCTTGCTCCTTACAGCTTGACACGCCACTCCCTAGTGCTGCCTTGGAGGCGGGAGAGGCTGCTGCCACTGCTGCTGCACTTGGCCAGCTGTGAACCTGGCTTCTGGCTGAGTTGCTCCAGCTGTGGGAGTGCACTGACCACCAGGGGACAGTTCCTACGTTGAGTCTTGCCCCCGATGGTCAGTGCGTGTCATAGCGACTGGTCATTCCAATGGTCATTCTGCAGTTCGGTTGATTTGCATATTGGGGCTTTATTATATGGGATTAACTGTTGACTGCTAACTATCCTATACCCACTTAGGCAAAAGAAGTATGTGTCTATTTGTTTTACTTTTTAACCACTCCCAGAAATTTCCCTGCTTTACTTTCTCCCACCTCCCTAATCTATCACCAATGAATTTCATATAACCCCCTTTTATTCTGATGTATAAAATAAGTGGTTAAACTGCCATTTTCCATAGCATTTTCTCAATCCGTTGAAATGTTGCTTCCCAGCAATTATCAATTTGGCTCAAATAAACTCATAAATATCCTCTGCAGGTTGGAACATTTCTTATATTGACAACATTCGTGTGGGAAATTCCAGATCATTATCTCCTGAGGGGATTTTAGATCCGGGAAAACTATTTCTTCACTTTCTTTGCTTTTTGCAATAAGCCTACAGCCCTCCACTGAATCTGTGAAAATACGTTAAACTTTGCTAAAATTTAATGAAATAGATTCTTCAGAGGCCATTTTTGCCTCTAGTCAAATTCTTGATGAAAAAAAGTCATTATGAAATGGCAGATTCATTCATCTTTTCTACATCAAGATCTATAGCGCAAAAAGAAAAGCTATTTCATGCTGGTTATATAAGAATATGTCCTTTGTTTATTAATGCATGCTAAAAAGATTTAGGAGCAAAGGAGTAGGATATTTGCAGCTCACTCTCAAGTGGACAGAGCAGCACTATATAATGCAAGGCAAGCATGTGATTTTAAGTACACTAGTAGCTACATTTTCAAAGAAAAAGCAAACAGGTAAAATTAATTTAAATAATATTCTTATTTAATTCAGGATACTAAAAATATTTTAATTACAGTATGTAATTGATATTGAAAAATTAGCATTGAAATATTTTGCATTTCTTTTTTTTATACTAGGTCTTTGAAACCCAACGTGTATTTTATACTTATAGCACATCTCAATTAGGATGCTAATTTTTTACTAGAAATACTTGGTCTGTATTTAGATGTCATAAAATTAACATATTGAAAAAGTAGGTTTACATAAAGAAGTTGTTACAAGCATACTTAAATTTTTTTTCCAACAACTGAATTGATTGTCATTTTTTAAGTTTATATTTAAATTAAATTAAATTAGAAATTCAGTCCTTCAATCACACTGGTCATATTTTAAGTGCTCAGGAGCATTAAGAGTCTTAGCACAAGATTAGAGAGGAAGAAAATGGTAACTAAATATAAAGATTGTAAAATGTTGAGTTGCTGAATCTGGGACACAGACATATAAAAGTCCTTTGTACAATTCTTTCAACTTTACTGTAACTTAGAACTTATTTCAAGAGTTAAAGAAAATAATAACACTATAGCTGCTAAACAAATGATTAATTCCCCCCCAAAACAAAAGGAATCGATCAAGATTTTTTTTTTAATCCTCACCTGAGGATATTTTTCCATTGAATTTTAGGGAGTGTGGAAGAGAGAGGGAAAGACAGAAATATTGATGTGAGAAAAACATATCGATTGGTTGCCTCCTGCACGAGCCCTGACCAGGGCTGAGGGCTAGGAGGAGCCTGCAGCTAAAGTATGGGCCCCTGACCCAAAATTGAACCCAAGACCCTTCAGTCCACAGGCCGGCAATCTATCCACTGAGCCAAACTGGCTAAGGTTCTATCAAGATTTTTCAAACTAAATTGTAAGGGCTATTTTACAAATAGAATTTTATAAGCAGTTCTATTCTTTCTAGTCTAAATTATATAGTAATTCTTAAGTATGTATATTCCTAGGCACCATGCAAAAGGTTTTCTGTAGAGTCTATCAAGACACCTTTTATTGCAGGCGACAGGAAAACATTTGAAACTAGCTTACATAGAAGGATAATTTGTTGACTCAGATATCTGAGAAAAACACTTGCTTATTTCACAGGACTGAAAGGGAATTTCCAAGATCATGTATTTAGTACCACAGGACTTGCTTTTTCTGTCTGTGGCAGCCCAGGTAAACTAAGACAGTGTGCAGCAATACACTTACATCTGTTTACTCATTTTAAGGTGTGAGTTCAGTCATTTCAAATGAATCCCATTGTCATCAATCCATAGCTAAAGAGACCCTCCAGGTATTTTTATATTTACATGGATTGAGTGCATACCGAGTATGTAGCCCAGTGAGATCAAACCAGGGAAGCAGCACCCCTTACATAATTCTGCCATAGTGAGGATGATTTCTTCCTGGGAGTGCTACAAATTAAACAGAAGAGTGAGGATAAAATAGCTAGATAGACCAACTTCTCTGCACTATTCAAGTTGGTAATAGGCATTGGAAGGCTGGAAACCTGTTAGGCTGAAATCTTAGTGGCTAGATGCCTCCATCTCCTGGACATTTGGAGACATAACAGGACTATTAGGGTTTTTGTTTGTTTGTTTTTGCTTTATAATTCCTTTATCACTACTCTTATTACTAAAAAGTAATATTGGGGGTGGAGGTGGGGGAGGGAACTGAACCAAAATCCTACCATTTCAAAGTCTTGTAACTTGAAGGCTTAAAAAATTTCACATTTATTTTAATGTTATTTTTGTTTACATCTAGTGATAACTTGCACTTACAGTCTCTTCCCGCTCATACTGCTTGTCCAGATTACAATAGCTATTTTGTGATCAATACTCCATTCCATTTTTAACCAAATACCAAGTCAAAAGTTACCTTCTTTCACATGCGTACAGAAGACTCTTTTAATTTCATAGATCTTTTGGAGAACAAGGCTTGTGTTGTCCAAATACTTTTAAAATAATGTACCATCCATTCATGATAAAAACTGTAGTAGGCCAGTAGTAGGAGAGAACTTCCTAGACGATAAAGTCTATTTTCAAAACACCTACAGCAAACACCATTCATAAGTGTGAAATGTTGAAAGCTTATTCTCTATATAATAAAAGGCTAATATGCATTGACCAAACAGTGGAACAACTGGTTGCTATGATGCACACTGACCACCGGGGGGCAGATGCTCAACACAGGAGCTGCCCCCTGGTGGTCAGTGCATTCCCACAGGGGGATCGCCGCTCAGCCAGAAGCTGGGCTCACAGCTGGCAAGCACAGTGATGGGAGCCTCTCCCGCCTCCACTGCAGGCAGGCAGTAAGGACAGAGGAGTCCCAGACTGTGAGAACCCCAGACTGCGAGAAGGATGTCTGACTGGCTGCTTAGGTCCTATCCTGGGGCAATTGGGACTAAGCTGGCAGGTGAACATCCCCCGAGGGGTCCTGGACTGCCAGAGGGTGCAGGCCGGGCTGAGGGACCCCCTTCCAGTGCACGAATCTCATGCACCGGGCCTCTAGTGGGCCATAAAAAGACAGTAAAACCACTATACAGTGTTTAAGTGTGCTTCGGTTAAAAGCATAAGGAGAGCAAAAAAAAAAAAAAAGATTATATTTAAGTAAGATAAATGGTTCCTTTTGAGAAGGGAGGATTTGTGTTTTGGAAGGGCTTGCCGAGGCTTTCAGGAGTTCTGATAATGTTCTCGATGACATGGGAGATACTTACATGGGTGTTAGATTTAAAATAATTCCTTAAACTGTAATTTATATGTTACCTGGGTTTCTGCATGTCACACAACACAAAAAAGGTTAAAACTATATTTTCTTTTTAAATCCTAGTCAAGACAATCAGATAAGTGCACTTTGCCCAAGCTAATGATCTTTGCAAAATATTCCTACAAATTCAGACCGTGTATCTCCAGATTCAGGCTTCCTTCTGTTGTCATAATAATAGCATTAGTAACAGCAATAATTATAGTAGCTAATATTTATGTCAAGCACTATTGTAAATGCTTTCTTCATCTTATTTCATTTAGTCACTATTTACCATAGGAGGTGGGTACTATTATTATACCCATTTTTACCAGTGGGAATACAGGAACAGAGAAGTTACCAGGCAGCTCATAAATGCCACAGTCAGAAGTGAAACAAGGGTTAGAACTCCCATTGCCCCAAATTTCAACAGGATGCATATTCCTTCCAGTTTGATTCTAGCTTTAGAGATCTTTCAGATTTGCAGCATCAGGCTAAGAAGGCTCTGAGGTCAGGCTGCTGAGCCGCTTTGGCCTCATCTAGATCTGAGTTACTGGTCCCAGATGGAGTGATAGCTGCCAGTGAGAATTAAAAGCAAGAGGCTTTTCATGTCCTAATAAAATCATTCTCTGGGCAGCACATAACAAACCGTTTCAAATTCGTAAGAAGTATAAATCTTTAGTGAGCAACAGCTTGGATTTCCTCTTGAGGTGAAATGTGCTGTATCTTAATCACTCCATAGTGAGGCTCATTTTCTATGTGGATTTTTAAAAATTGCCTTTGCAGTGTATTCTGAAAATGTTTAGCATATTTTTTTTCTCTTTCTGGCTAGATGCTATGAAGCAGAACTTTTTCTCTCTGAAATGAGATTTAATATTTACCTTAATTAAAAATAATGTTTTTAGTTATTCTGAAGAAAATCTTAACATGATATTCATTTGTGCAAATGTATAAAAATGGAGGGATAAATAGCGGGTAAATGGTACAATGCCACAGACTATATATAATCCATAAATATTGACTACTATATGATATAAAAGAGTTTTATAGAAGTAGGGGTAGAAGAGAATAACGGAAAAAGAGATGGAGAAGAAGGAAGAGGATGGGAAGAAAGCGGAAAAAAAAAGAGGATGATGGTGATGTGGTTGTAGGACACAGATTCTTCATTTGAAATAACGCTCGGAAAGCAGCACGTATTTCAGAGTCCAGAGTGCTAACCATTACACCACGGGGCCACAGCACGTATTTCAAATGACAAGCCACCTCACAGAACTGCTGAGAAATACTAGAGCCCATATTAGACTGGCTTTTGGGGTTCTATTAATGACTACAAAAGTGTGCTTATTTACAAGGCTTGTGGGTCCTCTGAATAGTACAGATCTGGTTTTGAAAAATACACACACTTACACAGCATGTGATCTTAGAAAGCCAGTTTTACCTGAAATTATTGTGGAGGCTTGGTTGTTTTTCATTTAGGCTAAAAGCTTGAATAACACAGTTAGCCCATTTATATTATTTCTTTCTCATTCTGCCTTTTGTTATTCATTTCCTGAGAGGATAAACCCTAGTGTAGAAGGAGCCATGACAAGGGCATACAGTATACTTAATAAAGATTATATATAGGCTGTGTTCAGAAATTGCCCAGTGTCAAAACGAAGGTTAGAAAGGATTTATTTGCTGGCTGAGTTTCCTTTAATCCCATTTTCTGTGGCCTTGAATAGGATTAGGGCTCTAGGGCTTGGGGAAGGATAGAAGGAGGTATGAGATAGAGGGGCGAGGTGGGAAGCAAGGCAGTGGACAGTGTGTGCCAATACTTTCCAGAATTACTTTAGTAAGCCTTTAGTGAGGTCACTTTTAAGCTTATGAGCTGCAGCGTTAAAATATCACTATGTCGGTGGAACTTTCTAGTACAAGTTAAGTCACTCTCCCTGATGGAAGGGGGGCTAAGATTTGCTTCACTCCTATTCTGTGCCAAGCACTTAATTATATTAGAAAAAGATCTCAATCAGTTTCCTTTTAGCATAACATACGTAGTATCAGGGTATAGAAGAAACATTTTCACACTGTAATCATCACGCATCTTATACTTCTGATGCTTAAGTAGTTGAGTAAGAGCACCAAGCGGTAGAAAAAGAGTAACATTTAGAGTGAGACACACCTAGGTTCCAATCCTGCCTCTGGCTTTTACCAAATGTGAGACATGTGTAGGCTCCTTGACTTTTTCTGAGCCTGTTTGTTCATCTGCAAGATGTTAAATGGTTTTATAACTGCAAGATTTGCAAAAATGTTGTGAGAATGGAATGAGAAATGCAAATGAAGAGCTCAAGAGCCTGGCTTGTGGTAGGCACAGCATTCATCCTGTAGAAGCCATGTTTGTTTTCATTTTCCTATTCAGTGAGATATTTATATATAGGCCAGGAACTTTGATTCCCATTCTCTTTCCTATTGGTAAGGCAAAGAAGGGGTAGAAAGCTCAAAGATTCATAAAAGTCTTCTTTGTAACCTTAGGATAACAAGGAAGAGAGAGGGAAAAATCAGAAAGAAAAATAAAGACAGGAAGGAGTTCACTTAGTTTTATTCTTGTTCTATTTCTTTTTTTAAGATAATTCAATTTGACTTTTATTTATCATTGTCATTAGGTTTTGCCTTTGAATAATAATATTTTTAGCCATTAACTTTTTAAAAAATATATTTTATTGACTTTTTTGCAGAGAGGAAGGGAGAGGGATAGAAAGTCAGAAACATCTATCAGCTGTCTCCTGCACACCCCCTACTGGGCACCACCCCCTACCGGGGACCCACCCACAACCAAGGTACATGCCCTTGACCTGACCCGAACCTGGGACCCTTCAGTCCACAGGCGACGCTCTATCCACTGAGCCAAACCAGTCAGGGCAAGCCATTAACTTTTGTTCATCAAGATTTTGTTCATATACTGAGTACTGACCCTTTAAGGGACAGCAGAGTTGATTTTTTTACCTAAGTTTCTCCCCCTCCCCCACCTTACCTGTCTTGAAAAATAGAAAGAAAATGCCCTGACCGGTTTGGCTCAGTGGATAGAGCATTGAACTGCGGACTGAAGGGTCCCAGGTTCGATTCTGGTCAAGGGCATGTACCTTGGTTGTGGGCATATCCCCAGTGGGGGGTGTGCAGGAGGCAGCTGATCGATAATCGATGTTTCTCTCTCATCAATGTTTCTAGCTCTCTATCCCTCTCCCTTCCTCTCTGTAAAAAAATCAATAAAATATATTTTTAAAAA
This sequence comes from Myotis davidii, assembly GCF_000327345.1. Lineage (NCBI taxonomy): Eukaryota > Metazoa > Chordata > Mammalia > Chiroptera > Vespertilionidae > Myotis > Myotis davidii. The sequence continues at coordinate 3,773,517 of NW_006300032.1, read as the reverse complement.
AATAGAAAGAAAATAGTGCCAGAATGGTCCAATTACATCCCTATTTGATATAAAACATGAGGCAGCATTTGGTTCCACATTAGTCTAGTTGTAGAGTTTACAGTCAGCCAGGCTTCCTGTGGTTCTGGGTGAAGTCCGTATTGTTTCTCTGAGGTATTAATCAATTGTTGTGTGCGGCGTTAATTTCCCGGTGTTTATCTCTGCCGCCATCTTAGTTTCTCCAATAAAATATATTTTTAAAAAAATAGAAAGAAAATAGTGCCAGAATGGTCCAATTACAACCCTATTTGATATAAAACATAAGGCAGCATTTGGTTCCACATTAGATCACAACATTTTATTTAAAGGTGATTTCTGTTTTCAAGAGTCCCTGTTGCTTGCAGGGAATGGAATGTATCTCAATGTTAAAATGGCAGCATACATGCTTTAATTGAACTAGTCCTCAGAATGGGTAAGGAATGCTTAATTAGGCCCACTGGGTATGAGTGATGCCTCCCCGATCTAGGGGTGGCTCCTGGCCCTGAGGGAATAGCTTTTCCGAAAGCAGTGGTTGCTTCCACCAAACTGCAAGTGCCGGTCACCATAGAGGTTTCTTTTTCTCCCTGAGAATGTTTGCAAACGAAGAAGTATTCTATTGAGTCCATATCTCATTACAAAATCCATCTCATCATCAGTTTCTAATGAAAATGGGAAGAGGAAAAGAGAGAGGGAGAAGGAAAAAAAATGAATCTGCTTAGAGGGACTGAAGCTTTGTACAGTGTCTGCAGGCCTCTCTCAAAGCTCTTGCAATCCTATCCCCTGGGCAAGGTGAATTCCAGACAAATTGAGGAGCTATGTCTCCATGGGAACAGCATGGAGAGAACAAAATGGGGAATAAAGTTAATATTTATAGGCCATCGCTGTTGATTTTATGTGCTGGCTTTATTCATTAAGTTATCTCGGGGTTGTGTTGAGCACAGGAAGGTATGTCTCATGGGTGCCTTAGTTCTCAGATCTATTTTTTCATATTTTTTCACAGTCCCTAAACTGTTAAGCACAGATAGTGAGTATGTACTAGCTGTGGAGTTTACCTGTGGGCCTCTCCTTGGACTGTGTTTGGTGAACAGGTCACAGGCTTGGGAGCCAATGTAACCTGGGTTCAAATCCCAGCTATGGAGCCCGCTTTCTTTATCTCTCTTATGGGAATAATGATACTTACTCCACTGGCTGCTGGGACCATTCAAAATGCTGCAAAGCCCCTGAGTCTGGTGCAAAGCGGGCCCTTAACAAATGGCTGCTATTGTCCATGTTATTGTTGACCCTCTGCTTGCTCAAATGGTTCTTGTCTCATTACAGCTTGTACCTAGAATAGGAAGAAAACATTTTCTAATTAAACATCGAGATTCTTCATGCCTGAGAAGCATAAATAATGACTTTGTTTTCAAGGTCTTATTACCTTGATGTATGTCTTTAAAATATCTCGTCAGTTGCCCATGATTTCTCTATTTCACTGTTATTTCCAGCCTGCCAGACAGTCTGATTTCATCAGCCCTGAAAGCCCAAGACACAGGATACACACCCCACCTACAAAAGCTTCTGCCAGCAAAGCCTATTTGTTTTGTCATGGCAACCCTTGTCACTTCGAGCTGGAGCATGAATGATGATGTCATTATCAAGAGGACCAGGATGCAGGCTGAGAACCCAGTCTGAGCTGTAGCATTAGAGAGAATTATATCTCGGAGTTGAACGATCATGATACAAAGGGAAGCCATCAGCATAAGGCACTTAGGGTTTATATAAACAAACTCATGCTTTGACAAGGAAGGAATTGGGTTTGACCTTCAGAGTGATACCTGTGTGTATGCGATTTTAAGATCGAATGTATAAGGCTCCTTCAGTTGGCAGGTAGATCTCTGCTGGTGTTCAATGAAACTATAAATGATTGTCACCGTGTGTTGATTCTTTTAAGTTTTGGAGACAAAGTGTGATGTGGTCTGGTCAGAGATCTGCTGCCTAGAGATAGGGACAAACTGGGGAGAGGGGCGGGGGAGAGGGATGCATAGGAACCAGAGGACCCACAGGGGGGTCTGACAGCTGCAACCAGGAAGAAGGGCTCTGGTCTCCTGACGATAGACTATGACCAAACAGGGACCCTTTGAAGAGTGAAAGGGGATGCTATTAGCATTCACCCTGGACAGCAACATAAATTATGGGGACTGTCCCGCACACCAGATCGTGTGGTCATGGCACATACATCATGGCCACAACTTGGTTTCCTCCTAAGAGAGCAGCTCTGATGTTTTAGCATTAGAAGTGCTGCCACACAGCAAGAAACCTGGGAGGGAGGTGCTGGCCACCTACATGCAGGTCAGTAGGAAATACCAGAGAGGAATGGGATTTTTTCCATTATTCCCTTCTAGTGTCTTTGGCTGGGCTAATAATTAAATTGACATAAGACAGATTAACAGGAGAAAGATAAATTTAATTTTGCCGGTCATATGGGAGCTAATAGAAATATGAGGCTCAAAGAAGTGACCAAGGCAAGCAGCTTTTATAGCTTTTTTTTTTTTTTTTCCCCCAGGTTTCTGAACAAGTTTTATTACACAGACAGGGAGGGGCTGGGGCTCAGTCCTTCTTGGCTGCTGCCTTCCTCGTGGCTGCAAGGACATTGCTCAGCTCCTCTCTCTTCCTCTTGGCGCGAATGTGTGTCCCCACCCTTTTCTTGATGAATTTCAGGGCCCTCTTGTCCTTAGAGACCTTGAGCAGCTCCGTGGCACGCCGCTCATAGGGGGCAAAGCCACACACCTCTCGGATCATGTCCCGAACGAACTTGGTGTGCTTGGTGAGGCGCCCGCGGCGGCGGCTGTGCCTCGGCTTGCTCACGTTCTTGGTCACCTTGTGGCCCTTGTTGAGGCCCACGGCCATGGGGTAGCGCAGAGCCATGGCGGAGGCCCTGGGGTACGGATGGCGGCGGATCCCCCCAGCACCGAGATGAACTAACCTGCTCAGCTTTTATATCTTTCAAACAAAGAAATAATTACTTCTGTGAAGAATTGACAAAGGGGTTTGGGCAGTAAGAGTCGCCTGGAACACTCTCACAATCATACCAAATGAATGATAATCCTCGGCAAAGAAACCTGGAAATGTGTCTAATAGAATCATAGTGCTAAGAGGAGGTTTAGCAGTCACCCAGTGCAATTGTGTCTTTTTACAAACTCATGCAGCTGCACTGCAGTTAGCCTGAGCCGTGCATGAGGCAGGCCCGAGTTCACAGCCTGCTGCAGTCCCTTAATAGCGTTGTCTTCCTGGGCCAGATGCGTAGCCCCCTGAGCTCGTGGCTTTGCTGGGAGGATGGTGTAATGTATATGGAGTGGTTTGGCACTGTCTCCACACGGAGTAAGACCTCAATAGATGAAGCCATTGCTACTGAATGACTTGCTTGAGATTATGGCGTTCGTTTATGGCACAGCTGTGGCAGGAATCTTTCAACAGGTCAAAGTTGTCGTTATATTTCATGTGCTAATGACAGGCAGAAGAAACAGAGAGTATTCTAAACTTGTGTACATGTATTTTTTAGCTTTTATTTTGGAATAATTTCATATTCTAGAAAAAATTACAGGAACAGCATAAAGAACTCCCATCTACTTTTCACACAGATTCCCAGTTGTTAACTTGTTACATTTGCCTCATCATTGGTTCTCTCTCTCCCTCTTTTTCTCCCTCTCTTTCTCCCTCTCTCTTGGGCTGCACACACACACACACACACACACACACACACACACACTTATTTCATATGTATATTACATATATTTCCCCTCTAAGTTATTTGAGGATTACAGACATATGCCCTAGTATCCTTTAATATGTCAGTGTGTAGCTCCTAGTAAGAGTACTCTCTCACCTATGAAAGTAGAACTATGAAAGTCAGAAAACTAACATTGATGCATTTACCACCAATTAATGCAGGACCCCATTTGTTTTGCCTGCTGTTCCAATATTCTCATTTAGGAGTATAGGTTGCATTGAGATCCTGTTTTCTTTGATATGGAGATGTTTTTGTCTTTCCTTATCTTTCATGGCCTTAACGTTTTTGAAGAGTACAGGCCTGCCATTAGCACACTGTAAAATGCTCTTTATTTTGGGATTGCTTGATGTTTCATCATCATTAAATTCAGGTTATGTGTTTTTGGCCCTCTCAGTAGGCAGAGCTAAGAAATAAATGCGCATACTGTATATATATTAGAGGCCCAGTGCACAAAATTCATGCATGAGAGGGGGGGAGGGGCTGTTCCTCAGCCCAGCCTGCACCCTCTCGCAATCTGGGACCCCTCAGGTAGGGTCCCTAGGCCTGGCCTGTGATCAGGGCCTATTGGGGCTTTCTTTCCCTGGGCTGCCGGCTGGCCCCACCTCCGCCACTGCCATTGCTTGCCATAAGTGCGGCGCTGCCCCACCCCACCCGCCACCAATTGCCTCCCTCTGCAGGCGACAGGCGTGGGGTGCAATAACTTGGCTGGCCTGGGCCTCCCTCTGTGGAGCAATTGATCACAGGGCCCCCAGATGGATCTCTCCACAGAGGGAGGCCCCGCCCATCCACCACAGTACCACTGGGTAGCCTGAGCCTTCCCCTTTGGGGGAATCACAGAGCTTCCTCCCACCATCAATAGCCCCTGCCGACCAGTGGCCTGGGCCTCCCTCTGTGGAGCGATCATTGGGCGATGGCGGAGCCCCCCAACAAATCACATCACACCTGCCTTGGCTGGCCTGGCTCCAGTGCATGGTCGTCCGGAAGGTCGTCCAAACAGTTGTCCGAACGGTCATTCTGCTGTTTGGTTGATTTGCATATTATGCTTTTATTATTATCTATAATAATAAAAGCATATTTTAATTAGACTGGACAGCCAAACGACCTTCCAGATGTCCTTCTAAACAACCTTCCAGATGACCATGCTATGACACCCACTGGTGCCAGGCTAGCCAAGGGGGATGTGATGCAATTGGTTGGGGGCCCAGCCATCACCCCATGATCGCCCTGCAGAGGGAGGCCCAGGCCACTGACTGGCGGGCTGCAGTGGGTGAGTGGGGCTTCCCTCTGCGGGGCACGATCAATTGCCCCAAAGAGGGAGGCCAAGGTCACCTCACAGCGGTGCTGCAGTGGGTGGGTAAGGCCTCCCTCTGCTGGGGCAATCCATCGTGGAGCCCCAGCTGGGTGGACAGGGCCTACCTCTTTGGGGTGATTGATTGCGGGCCTCCTGGACTGTGAGAGGGCACAGGCTGGGCTGAGGGACTCCCCTCCCCAGTGCACGAATTTCGTGCACCAGGCCTCTAGAGTGTGTGTGTGTGTGTGTGTGTGTACTGTATATATATATATTATATATATATTACCCTTAGTTAGTTATTAAAAATAGGAAAGGAGGAAAAGGAAGACCAGACATTGTGCATATGGCTACCTGGGTAGCTACACCAGGAACCACTCCCCAGGGAACCACTGGTCCATTCCCTGCAGACCACTGGGGGAAGGGGTCCAACAAAGGGGAAAATGGGCACATGGTCAGTGTGTTGGGGTGACATAAGGAAATTGCTTGCTGCCAGTCAAACCTGGGAACAGAGATCACTGACTAGAGGGGGTAGAGCCAATGCAAGCCTGTGAAAATTTGGGAATACATAATCCCTCAGACAAAGGAGTTCGGTCTCTCTTGGCACTTTTGGCTCTTGTGGCTCTCCTTCCCTCTGGTTTTCCTCCTGCTTCCCTGCATTTGCTGGTGTTCCTAATAGCTGCATGGCACATGGCTATGCAGACACCACATGCAATGGACTGATGGACTGCAGCTGGGAACACAAGCTAAGCTAGCCTGATGCTGGACTGGACTATGCTCCAACATGGAACAAAAATTGGTCAATGGCTTTGATTTAGCCCTACTAAAGGCACAGCTGGACTTCTTCCTTGGTGGGATGAAGGGAAATAGGAAGTTGGAAACTAAGAGTTTAATTCCACAGAAATAAAGCTCTGTGGAAGGGCAGAAGCCTAACTTTGATGAGCCAGTTAACAACCCCTGACGGGGCTCACATGGATCATACTTTTCCAACATTGTCTAATTTTCACATCTGTGACTCTACTGAGTCCCTGCTCAGCCCCTTCCCTCCTAATTCCCTTTAAAGATACCAAATCACCTCTTTTCCTTATTGTAATAGTGTATTATTGATTAATACCTGTCCTTACCACTTTACTTAGTGTCTGACTTTTTTTTGCCTTTATATTTCTTTACAACATACAGCATTTATTTCATTAGCCATTCATATTTCCATACCAGTTCTACTTGATCCCTATAAGAACATCTGGGGAAAAAAAAATACTAGTATATCCCTCCCTGACTAGGATTTTATATAAGTAGCAGTAGCAATTTATTTTTTTTAAAGGTTAATAATTTTCTGAGTTTAACATGTTATTAGAAAGGTTGTCTGATTTTTTTTTTCCTTTTGATTCTTTCAGAAAATGCTACAAACTCAATACTCCAGCTCTCCCAGAACTCAGCAGAGGCAGCACAGAGATGATGCCTTGGGGATTAGGAATGATCACACCATGAGAGATTTTAAGGACTGTGAAGAGGAGTAGGGTTTTAAAAAATGTAGTGATCTCAGTACAAAGGATCTGGGACATCAGTACACAGGTGAGAAAACAGAATTCAACACTGGGAACCACTGGCCTGAAGATAAAGACTAAAATAATGATGGAAACACTTGGGTGATCACAGGTGATCACAGGCCTACATCCACCCAGAAGTTAAAACATGTTCACTTGTTAATTTATATCTGGTAAGCACTGAATTTTATGCTGCAAATATTTGTCGATGACTGGTGTATAAGTGTGATGAAATGAGAATGAGAACACTCGATTGAGTTTTCCAAGTTGAATTTATTCATTTATTCAAGAACAAGAGCTGTATTCTTACTTTTTAGGGGATAAAATGTTACTTGTTTATAAAGTTATGCTAATAGACCTTAGCATAATAACCTTAGTTCCAGTTTCCCAGGAAGCCAACACTATAGCAAGGATTTGAGAACAAGTAGTTGATCTGGCTAGTAAAAGGAACGCCACTCAGGGAATGGAGGTCAGGTAAGGAGAAAGGCAACCCAAAGGGAGTGTTATCAAGCCACCCACTTCAGTGACAGGAGCTTACTCCAGCAAGGGAAAGACATACCAGTACACTGTGCCCTTACCCACTTCCTGACATGTCAACATAGATGTATGGCCTGGGGAATGGGCCGCTGAGAGTGGCCTTGAGAATAATTTTATTTATTTTTGCTGTTCTTACCTTGCAAGATGATGTCAATCGATGTTGGTTCCCCATTTACTTTTTCCAACCCTCCCCCAATTAAATGCAAACATCCGAAAGTCTGGGACACTGACTTTCCAGCCAGAGGTTGTACTAGTTGGCAACATCATCAACAGCCTTGGGCAGGTGCCCCTGTGAGCAGAGAGGCAGGTTCTGCAGGCCATTCTGAGGCGGGAGGATGACTCCAGTGTGAGCAATAGAGCCTACCAAAGGATGTCCTCCTGACCCTCAAAGCCAATAAGGAACTCCAAACTCTTGCCTTCCTAATCCCCCTTTTCTCTGATATCTGTTGGTCAGACAACACAGATATCCTTTAGAAAGGAGGAATCGTTAGATACAGTCTGAACATGATTTGCTTAACTCTTCTCTCAGCAACCACTTCAGAAGCTTCTTGTCGTGCCATCCAGCCTTCCTACAGAACTTCCTGAGGGCTGGCCATTGTGACTTCTGCGGAAACACTTATAGTCATCCCTGCGGCCAACAAGATAATTCTCATTCTGTCAGTGGATGTCAAGAAGTGCCTCCCAACACATAAAAATATAAAGTAACTATAATTATTTTTGGAAAGAACATTTTGGGAGGGATGGAGGAAGGAATGATTAGGTATTTAAACAGTAATATGGTAACACTAAAAAATGATTAGAAACTCTAAAATTGTAATACTGTTCTAGAGAAATGAGATCACATCTGTTTAGCTTGCTCTGTAAAATACCTAGAATGGATAACATATTTATATTTAAGAGGAACTTAAGGCCACTATTGAAAACCAATGGTGAATTCCCACCTCTGCAGCAGTGTCCCGCTGGCCTTGCCAGCGGCCCTCAAATGGAAGAAAAAAATTTAACACTTATTGAATAACTACTATGTGTTAGAAATGTACACTTCTCATTTAATTCAACTTTTATAATGACTATGACAACCCAATGAGATGGGCAATATTCTCCCATGGACAGATGAAGAAATCGAGACCTGGAGAACACAGGTAACTTACCAGGCCTCTGACAGCTCACAGGTGTCAGACCTGGTATTCAAACCTAAGTCTAACACCAGACGCTGGCCCTTCACCATTCTTCTATTGCTTCCATCATTTGCCCTGTCTTCTAACACTCTCCTTTAGTCTTCTGCAAGGCATTTGAGACCCAGTAGCTCAAAAGTGATTGTCAGTCCTAATATTTTGTGTGTACGTTTTAAAACAGCATTTAACCATTTTTTTTTCTTTGCGCATAACCAATCTTGGCACTAACTACTAAAATTACTTTTAACTTCTAAAATTGTAATAAAACCTACCAACATAACAAGTCATCGAGGAAATAGTTATGAACACAGTATTTTATTGGTAGCAGATTTTAAATTGCCCCTCTGTTCACAGGCAGGCCCTCTTCTCATCCTCTTCATGGCCTTCAGAGCTCCTCCTCCAAACCAATGAAGTGCCACTGTGAGGAAATGACAACCCGGAGCATTTCTGAGAGGTTTTAGGTGCTGATGAGTAACAAAGCATGAGGGGTGGGCATGATGTTTCTTGGCAGTGAGGACATTTTTAAAAGTTGCTTTTTTCCCTGGCTGGTATGGCTCAGTGGTTGATCATCAACCTATGAAACAGGTGGTCATGGTTCGATTTCCGGTCAGGGCACATGTCTGGGTTGTGGGGTCAATCCCTAGTGTGGGGCGTGCAGGAGGCAGCGGATCAATGATTCTCTCTTATCATTGATGTTTCTATCTCTCCCTTCCTCTTCCTTCCTCTCTCTGAAATAAATAAAAACACACTTAAAAAAATCCTTGTGGAGGAAAACAATATAAAATGTTGCTTTTTAATGTTCTATGCACAGTATAGATCAGTGATGGCGAACCTATGACACGCGTGTCAGAGGTGACACGCAAACTCATTTTTTTTTGGTTGATTTTTCTTTGTTAAATGGCATTTAAATATATAAAATAAATATCAAAAATATGTCTTTGTTTTACTATGGTTGCAAATATCAAAAAATTTCTATATGTAACATCAGAGTTAAGTTAGGGTTTTTCAAAATGCTGACACGCCGAGCTCAAAAGGTTCGCCACCACTGGTATAGATGAAGGCCAATAATCAAATACTTTTCATCATTTTTTTAATTGCAAAAGGTAGATTTATTGGTGCCTTTTAAATTTCTTTTAATATACAATTTATTTTAAAATGCTTTAATATAAACTTTGTGTGCACGTATAATTGAACTTTAATCTCACCCTGGGAGCAGGCCAGATAGCATTTGAAGGACCCCAATCTGGTGGTTAGGTGATGCTTTAAATACGGTCACCTAAATCTACACCAGTGTTAATAAGCGCTAAGGATGTTAATAATTTTTCATTAATGAGAGGAACTTGAAAGATAAGTGATTGCCTAGACTTTTAGAGACAAAAATGCATGAAATGAGGTATAAGAATGTGACAGATCCTGCAAGCTCATGACTTTTGACTAGTTCCTTGAGTCTAGAGCTGTTTGCCCCTCTGCCACCTTCCCCTGAACCTCACACATTTAAGATTATTGCTGATCCATTTAGGTGTCTTAATCCGGCCTTCAGAATATCACTGCTTCTGCTTCACTGTAAATCCCTCAGTCAAGGTGACTGTGTGATTACGAGCAGAGAATCTTCACCAAGCTTTGTGGCCTTGCTTGCTAATATTTGTTCATGTGAAAGAACTGTTTTGCTTTTATTGCATAACCAGGTTATGCAAGGGACATATAGCCTTACCATCCAGTAAAATCTGGCAATTAATCTATCGAATGAATCTGTGATCAGTTATTAAATTGGCCTAGTTAGTCTGCAATGAGGTGGAGAGGAACTAAAAGTCCATCTAGCCTATTCTAGCCTATTCCATGGAGAGGGCCATATTTGATCCTTGAGCACTAGCCTTAATGTAGTGCCTACCACAGACCTCTGTGAGAACTCTTAACTGACCTTCAAGAGCTGGACAGAAAGCAATTTAGCCATTCAGGTCAAGGTCATCCTTTGGCAGTGTCATTCTTAAGACAGAGTTAGCAATTTTATGCCACTTCTAATTAAAACTTGATTACTTAGAAAGCTTTCAGTTTGCTGATTGCTCAAATTTAAAAATATAAATTTGAAAAAAGAACCAAAATAGAACTATTGCTCTAATTTTAAATAAATCTATTCTATACACTGTTCATAAGAAGCTGAGAAAATGTCATTGAGGACAAATGAAGGGCAATTTGAAAACTCAAGAATCAACCTGAGTGAAATTATATGAGAAACCTAAAGGTAAAACTATGTCAAACACATTTGGTGTTTCATGCTGGGTCAATTTAAACAAATAAAACCACTTTGTTGAGCAGATCTTTTTAATGTGATTATGTGTACATGGACAATTGGGTATAGGGAAAACCCCCAAATTAACGTTTTAACAAATTACAGCTACTGTATTACTAAAGACGATATGCTTGGATTTTAAGGAAATAGTCCAATATATGAAGAGTCTCTCATTCAATCTAGATTAACCAACCTCTCTTTGAATAAAAACCAATACACTACAGTGGTAGAAGTTTACTTTTTTATACACTCCACATAAAAACATGTGTTCACTTTCCTTCAATATTTAGTTATTCGTAGCCTCTCAAATGGTAAAATAAAATGGAATTTATATTAGAAAATGAAAGTGCAAGTTTGTACAGCTAAGCTCAGCAGCAACAGTGACGAATGAAAAGTGAAAGCTGATGGATGCCACGCAGAAGGACATTCATAACGGTGTCCTGCAGTGTCCTGTGTGCCAAACACAGTCAACATCCCATCATTTTTTCATTGCTCTTAAACGAGCAAAACCAAATTCTTTTTTTATTTAAAGAAATAGTAAGTCTTTATCCCACCCTCTCCCCCCGCAACATAATTTGTCATCAGGTAAGGCAAAGACAAGTCCCACTATCACTGGGGACAGCAGCAATACACAGACTTTGGAAATAACCCTGAATCATCAGTAACATTCTCTCTTGGTAACATAAGGAATGAATCTAATAAATCCAATCTGCACTGTCAGATTACTCTAATTTATTTGATTAGTTTTTCTGGAAAAACTTTATAAATACATTATTTAAGAGGACAGTAAATTATTTTCTTGCTCTGAAAAAATAATGTTTTTTTTTTCCCCCTTCACATTTAAAAAATGTTTAGTATGCCTTTGGAAAAAGAGATGCAAAAATGTGACTGCTGGGTTTACAGAACGTCCATGTACAAGTTGCATTTACAAGAACCTGGTAATCTGCCTATAATTTGTCTCTACAGATAGAGCTCTTTGCAATATTATTTAAACAAACAGGCTTAATTTAAACACCTCTCCTACTCCCTCTACTTGTAGAGCAAAGAGGTACTTGTTCTTCAAGTATTGTATTGTAAAAGGTAAATTTTTTTGTGCCAATTTTACCTGCTAGCTTTTAAACATCAAAATATCTATGTGGAAAGTCATGCCAAGTCAGCCCATTTCTTTTACACAGAATAAAAAAAACAACAACTTGATTTGCTAAAAGGAGCTCACTGGAAAAAGCCATTTTAAAGTACGGAAGAACAAGGAGCATTTCTTTTTTTCTATTGGCGAAAATTATTAGAAAAGCTATCCAGTTTGTTGTCTTTAGCTGGTTTTAATAAAGTCTTTGTAAAATGATGGTCAGAAATCTTTAGAACACTGGAGGAAGGGGGATGCTCCTTTACAGCATGGAAGGAGTTTCTTTAATTGTAGAAATTCTTATTAAATTTCAGCTTTGGTTCTTCAGAAGAAACGCTCATATAACTTCTATATTGGGAGACAGAAAAAAGAACAGGTTAATATTATTTAAAATCTCATTTAAAGAATACTCTAGTAATTATATCTTACATTTCTAAAACTTTACCATGCTTTAAGAATAGGCAATTTCATCATGATCCACAATCACATATTTAAGTAAATTCTACCACTAATAGGAAAACACATGTCCTTTACATCAAATTAGGCTTTCTTTGAGGTTAAGGATTTACAAATGTCTTTGTATCCTTGGTACCTGATGCTTCCATCTACAAACATATGTTGGAGATTAAATTAATGTCTGTCAATAAATAGTCATGACCCCAAAAGACCTTACATCACTTAAGATCACAGACATTGGATTACTTTCCTAGAGAAGATCTGGAAGGGTGGGCACAGTGAGAACGAATGATAGATAAATCAAAAGAGGATTTAAGGTCTGGCCAGTGAAGCAGAAAGTCATCTTAGATGTTCCTGCCTTCTCTATGAAGCTGCACCAGCAGTGTTTCCACCAACATGCAAGTAACCAGATGGTTCCCAGAGGCTTAACAATCAGAAAGTCAAACCTGGGATGGACCTTACAGTTCCCTTTTACAGTCTAGAAAAGTGGATCACTAAAGTGAAGTTATACTCCCAAGGTCAGTACAACAGAGAAGCAAAAAAGACTTGGTTCAACATTGGCTTTTTCAACAAATTAAAGTGGAAAATTTGTTATAAGTTCACCGATGGAATGTAAAAGAAAAACAATTTGACCACATATAATTTCTTAGTGACTCCATCTAAACATGCTGAATTTGGCCAGCTCAGTTCATAATCTTATATAATAAAGAGCTAATATGCTAATTAGACCTAATAGCTGAATGACCTTCCGGACATCCTTCTGGATGACCTTCTGATTGAAGCTGGGGCTGTCAGGGGCTGTAACAGGCTGTGAGGGGCTGCAAGGGCCAAGCCCTTTGCACGAATTTCATGCATTGGGCCTCTAGTAGTATAATAAAGAGATGCTGGTCAATAGATGAAAGTGATCTGCCGGGAAGAGAAGTTGATAGAATTCGAAGAGATTTGATAAAAGATGGAGCTGGATTTATCCTACTTGTCTTTAAGATTTATGGGGCCATGCTGTTGAGTTGCTATGACCACTAAGTTGGTAACTTTTGAGGTACTCCTTATTTCTTTGGGTCCTGTAAAGCTATTGTTCTTGTATAAAGACTTCAGATCAAATGTGAGTCCCAGAGACAGAGTATAAGAGAGTCACTGGCAGTTTTAACTACAGCTACAGTCACTTAACAAGGAATGGAAGATTCTTGTGCTCCCAGTTCAGAATATGGTCCCATTACCTAAATCGTAACTATCTTCTTACATGTGAAAAGGACAATAGTGTATGATCCAGGTTGCTTAACCCAAACAAGAGAAAAATGATGGGAGAACATGATGGCAATCTTCAAATATTTGAAAATCTGAGAAAGATGGAATAAAAACCAACTAGTTTCTCTAGTGGACAGAACTAGCCCAATGGTCCTCAAGTTACGGTCAGGCATTAAGTGTTTGCCTTTATCTGAACCTTGCTGAGCAAAGGGTGTTGCGCACTGAATTTCCACACGGAATGGGAGACTCAAAGGGGCCCTAGAAATTGCCCAATGCAACTCAAAATTCAATTTCTATGATCCCTGCACAATCTTGTCCATGTGGCTGATTTGGTCCCTTAAAGGACAAAGCGTGCCACAATCACACTGAAGAAGGTCCATGCTCCCTTGGCTGTCACATAGATGTGATGATTACTGAAGGGAATCCGAGGCAAGCTTACCTGCAGTCTGTTGTGTCTGAACACCATCCACCTGAGGCAGGGACCCGAGCGTCCCTTCATCCTCAAAGGCCAAAATTGGATTCAAAGGGATCTCTGGGTTCTCACTGTTGGCGACATCTAATCTGGATGGCTTAGATCCAATAGGTAAGTTTATGATTTCTTCAAAATTTTCATTCTCAAGAGAGACTCCATTTTCATTTGGCTGTTTTTCCAAATTGGGAGTACTGGGAAATTAAAAAAAAAATCAAAATTAAATTGAGCTCATGTTAAAACAAAAAGACATTTTTAAGACAACCAAATATTGTTTTATAACAAATAATTTTATAATTTTACAATCAAAATGTTAGACTGACTGCATCATTACTAACAAAAGTGGTGAATTCTTACATATTTGTATATTAAACTCTTATTTTTAAAAAAATCTGTTCGGAATCAACCAATGAATGAATCAATAAGTGGAACAAATCAATGTTTGCATTTCCACATTACTCTGTCTGATAAAGAATAGCCCTTATGAGGATCGTCACTTCAAAGACAAGAGGATTAGAGTTTGGGGGTCAGAGGGATGATCTGCACAAGGTCACACAACTACAGATAGACAGTCCAGACTGTATGCATGACCTCTTGATCTCTGGTCCTGTGCTTTTCTCATTACACATTCTTTTTAAAAAATACATAATTTTACTGATTTCAGAGAGGAAGGGAGAGGGAGAGATAGAAACATCGATGATGAGAGAGAATCATTGATTGGCTGCCTCCTGCATGCCCCCTACTGGGGATCATGTCTGCAACCCAGGAATGTGCCCTTGACTAGAATTGAACCCTGGACCCTTCAGTCCGCAGGTGACGCTCTATCCATTGAGCCAAACCCCAGGGCTCATTATGCATTCTTTACACTCCCTGACTATTCAAATTCTAGCTCTTCCTGGCTATTCCAACTTCCTAAAACAGATGTATAATTTTATAGGTAAATTGTTTAAGACCAACCTTCTCATCTTTGTCACTTAAATCTTTCTCTGACTCCACCTTGATTCTTATTAATTCACGGTTACTTTTTTGGATTTATTTTTTGAGGTACCTTAACTGGCCATCAAATACTTAATTTTCTACCTATAATTTCTCTTAGATTGTTTACCCTCTTCACAAGCTCCATAAACAAATGGGCAGTTCTTTATATTATATGCTCATTGTTAAGCTTTACAATGCAGTTAAACCATGCCCGTGCAGCAAACAGATGCTCGGTTAATTTCATTGTTCACTTTATCTGACTGCAGCAATAGACATATATTTTCAAGCTTCGTATTTGCTCAGGGCTCAACTCATGTCTCAAAAGTGACCATATCTGACAGACAATATTCCAGACTTTGAAATTCCAAATGGAAAATGAAAAACTTAAAAATATAAAGCAAAAATCGTAAAGGTTTTAACTTCTCATACATACTGATAAGTGAAATATTTAGTTATAGAAAGAGGTCTATGGGAAGAGACAGGCCAGAGACCAGAAAATCAGTCTCTAGTGTCAGCAATGCCAAATGCTTTAACTTTAGCAAGTCATTTCGTCTTTTTCCATCTCCTTCCCAAATGATAAAAGAAAGCTAATGTACATCCAATCTTTACATTGCTGTTTTTGAGGAGTCTTTGCTCCCCCGCCCCATTAGGGAAATATTTGCTTTCCTTAATCAATGAGAAAAACTGATTTTTGTGGAACACATTCTAAAGCATTTCTGACTTGATTACAGGATGGGGCAAAAGTAGGTTCACAAGTGTTCATATGAAAAAGAATA
>NW_006300032.1:3728088-3757403 GCF_000327345.1 Myotis davidii | reverse complement strand
TCTGCAAAAATTATCATATTTGTTCCTCTATATGTAGGATGGGGCAAAAGTTGATTTACAGTTGTTCATATGAAAAAGAATACAATAATTAATAAATAATAACACAAGAATAAACGTTGTTTTGCATACTCACAAACCTACCTTTGTCCCACCCTGTATTTTGGTGCATTTTTAAGTATCAAACCTTTTCTTCTAGAAAAACAATTAAGATGCCTGTCCTAAAGTATGTCACAAGGCACTACAAGGTACTTGGAAAAATTATTTCTAAAAGAGCTGTGAAAGAAAAACATAAAAATGTTACACAGACTCAGAGCATGACGGTGCTTTTCTGGCATTTCACCAAGGAGGGGAGAGGAGGTTTGGCATCATAGTAGTCTGCATGAGCACGCACATGCATGCACACACTCGCACACATGCTTAACACCTGCCCTTCCAAGTGCTTGGGCTGTCACACCCATCCTCCTACTTTTTCCCAGTACCAATGGGCTTTCTGTAACCAGGGAAACAGTCCTGATTCTCATCCCAAAGAAATTTTGAGAAGTTTTGGCACAAGATAAAGCAGAGAAATGCATCTGCAAAGCCCTCATTCCTTGGCCATCTCAACTGCCTTGCCCTTGTAGGTGGCATGTGCTAACAAGCTGCAATGGCAACGCCAACCCCAGACTTGTGTCAACAGCTGATTTCATTTCCCCCTCCCACTGCTACCTGGCCACCCCACCCATGCTTACTTGTCCGCAATTAGAGGAATAATTGCACCATATGCTTTGGGTAAGCAATTATTAAATGTTCAGAGGACAATGACCTGCAGAAACTGTAGCACTGAAACGGAAATCACTGGGGTTTGAATCTGTGTGTACTCTCAGAATAAGAGCACCAGCTTTTGAATTCCCCTTCTTTGTCCACTCTGGAGGTTGGAGCTGAATGCAAGACTCTTGAAGCCTGTGTACTTCGCTTGTTCAGTTCGAAATCCAGAAAAAAGGGCTGGGACCATGGAAGCAATCTGATAGTCCATAGGCTTATTGTCGCTAGGGCCTTATTTTTTCTTAATGTTTATTATCATGTTATAACAAATAATTTAAAAAGTGATAAATCTCTTTCTGTTTGAATGATAGGGGCTTGGGTATGTTACTTTTTTAAAAAAAGTATATTTTATTGAAATTTTACAGAGAGGGAGAGGGATAGAGAGTTAGAAATATCGATCAGCTGCCTCCTGCACACCTCCCACTGGGGATGTGCCTGCAACCAAGGTACATGCCCTTGACCGGAATCGAACCTGGGACCTTTCAGTCCGAAGGCCGACGCTCTATCCACTGAGCCAAACCGGTCAGGGCTATGTCACTTCTTAATTAGGCAAAAAACCCACAAAAAAACCAAAACCCTAAATACAAAGATAAACTCCTAAGATTTGGAGGAAAACCATTAGGTCAAACACCAAAATTACTACAAATCCCTTACTCATCTGATTGAAGAGCTAGCCCCCCTAGGGCTAAGAACAGCATAAAATGTCTTCTGGGCTATTAGGATGGTAAGATAGGGGCCTGTTACAGCCATGAGTTTTTGGCTTCTAGAACAGAGATTCTCAGCTGGGCGTGGCAGAATCTATCAGAATGATCTGAGAAATTTAAATTTCTTGCCTCGCCCCTGTGTTTACACATTTATCCTTTGTTTCCTGTTCTAAAGCAAGTTTCCTATTCATGAGAAAACACGCCTCCCTCAATGGGCACTTCCCTCTACAAACACTCTCTCAAGAACCAAAAAGGGCTTCTGGAGAAGAATCATCCTTGCTCAGGTCTACTTATTTCTTTGAAAGCTGGCCAGAATTTTGATAACACCAATCTTCTTCAATTCTACCTATTATTAGTGGGGAGCCTGTCAGGCAAGGATTATGGTCTTCAGGCTTTAAAAGGATTGCACACCAAAAGCTGAGAGCCAAAGAAACCTCAGAGGCTAGCCATGTGACTCAGGACCCTCAAGGTCAGGAGTAAGGTTCAGGGAGTTTCTCTGCTCCAGGAACTGCTGCTCCTCCCAGCTACAAGCGCAACCTTAGGAGGACATTACCACATCTCTGGGGGTGGGTATGGCGAGTGTAACCTAGTTTACAGCATTCGTTTATTTTTTTCTTGGAGAGAAAGCAAAGCAATGTATTAGGTACAGGAGACATTAGGAAAAGCAAAACTTCTCCCAGTCTGAACTAAAGGGATTCATTCTAAGGAGTGGAATTTTCTAATGAAAACAAACCGGACCACAATGCTGACATCATTTGTCATGGTGGATTCCCCGGAGTATTGACATCAAGGTGTTTGGAAGGGGCCACGGGAATCTCCAATTTGTGATTTAATTCATGGCGGACAAGCTGGAGGCATCTACAACTCTACATTGGGTGTACAGTAGGGGTATTTCATGCATATGTTGAATCATTATCAGGATTATGGACTGCTTCATTAAACATAATGCACTGAAGTGAAAAACTACAACTCTGATGAGTGATTTCAAGGTCACCTTGAAATTGGGAATATGACTTACTTGTAATTTTAAAGTGTTTAACGGGTTTTCAGATGCAAAACTGTTTAAAAATGAGGGTCCCCACTGAAACAAAGCGAATGTGTACCCATGAATAGGAAACTGCCTTAGGGAAGGGTATTAGAGGGAGGTATAAGCAGGTCCTTCCCTAGATGGAAGAGTATGAGTGGCAGAGAGCCCGAGGATCAGTGCTAAGACTGGTTTAATAATAACCTAGAAGGTGTGCAGGATGAAAAATGTAAGTATGCAAATAAAGTTTATTCTGGAAATGCTAGTCGTAAGAATAACCCCTTGAGGATAGGAGGGAAAATCATTCAACACAGGCAAGGTAAAAGCAGTGAGTTTAACGAACTCTGCGATGAACCATCCTTAAAAGATCGTGAGCTGTCAGTCACAGTGAAAGTAACAGATCTTGGAATCACTGTAAACTGTTTCCTGGTGACACGGAGTCCTTGTTTTGATGGTGAAAGCATCGAATGTGAGGCATAGAAAGACGGGATACCAGATACAACACAAGAGCATTTTTCTACAGTGTCACAGGCAGCTACACCTGGTCACTGTACTGTGTGTCTTCTGGACACCGCACCTTAGAAGCAGAAATAAGCACGTGTCTGTGCCCTTCTTTTGATGTATTTGTTAATACAAGAGGTGATGCAAAGTGAAAATATAGCTTCTTCAAGATTGATATGGATAAATTTAAGGAAGATAAATTTAAAAATAATGAAGGGAAGCAGAGTTTCTTAGGCTACATATCACAAAGTTTGTGTCCCAAGCAATGGAGAGTAAATTTAGAGAGCACAGTAAGAATTCCCTACAGGCCAGGGTCATTCAGTAATGGGTGGTGTTTTTCTAAGTGAGATCCAAATCTCTACGAATTTTTACAAATTTATGTTTTTACTGATTTTTTTTATTGCTTAAAGTATTACAAAGGGTATTACATATGTGTCCATTTTTCCCCCCCGCCCTAGACAGTCCCCTAGCCTCCCCTATCCCCCAGTGTCTTATGTTGCCTGCCCGCTGCAGTTTGACAATCTGTTTGAGGCAGCTCTGCCTCTGTATCTATTATTGTTCAAAAGTTTATAATGGTCTTTATTATCCATGAATGAGTGAGATCATGTGGTATTTTTACTGATAATTTTTTAAATCAATAGAAGAATAGTACGATGATAAACAGGGCTGACTGTCACAAAGCTGAGTGTTAGCCATAGTGCTCCATTTTGCATTTGTACTCAGAGTATACTGATAAGAGGTGGTATCAGCTTATGTGACAAGAGCTAAGGACCAATGATCTAGGTTCACTGGGTAAATAAACATTGTGTTAGTGCCCGGTAAAAAAGTCAAGTGCCATCATGGCACACTATCTGAGGAGATCTGAGGTTTTAGAGCAGATTAAATAGAGAAATGCAATGGGTAAAATGAATCATCAGCAAGTCTCGGTAGGATAAGCATACCTAAAGCAACAGGGCTTGATCAGTACCACATGTATAAGGTTGACTTAATTCCAGAAAAATAGCATTCTTCACAATAAATGACTTGTTGAATTTGAATGTTCTTGGTCTAAGCAGTGTTATTTTATTTTTAATCCTCACCCTAGAAAATGTTTTTTTTTTTAAAAAAAATACATTTTATTGATTTTTTACAGAGAGGAAGGGAGAGAGATAGTTAGAAACATCGATGAGAGAGATACATCGATCAGCTGCCTCCTGCACATCTCCTACTGGGGATGTGCCCGCAACCCAGGTACATGCCCTTGACCGGAATCGAACCTGGGACCTTTCAGTCTGCAAGCTGACGCTCTATCCACTGAGCCAAACCGGTTTTGGCTAAAATGTTTTACTTTTTGTAGAGGGGAAAAGGGAGAAAAGAAAAGAGAGAGAAAGATCGATGTATGAGAGAAACATCTATTGGTTGCCTCTCCCATGCTCCCCCACTGGGGATCGAACCCACAACCTAGACATGTGCCCTTACCAGGAATTGAACCAGCAACACTTCAGTGCATGGGACAATGCTTCAACCAACTGAACCACACTGGCCAGGGCTAAGCAGTGTTATTTTTAACTTCAATTTGTGATTTGTTGTTCTGGCTTTCCAGATAAATAATAGCTATCAAAATTTTAAGCCTAAATTTATATTTGTAAAAATAAAGTAACTCTTGGATAGTTTCTTTTTTTCTTTAAAGGGGAGACACACTGGAACCAAAGGATTAAATTTGTTAAGGTGATTCTTGTATTATATCCTAATGTTTATATTTGGATACTAATCTGGATCTGCCTGTATTGTTAGGTAAAAGAATAGAAAAAGTATACGCTTGTATTTCTCCTGGTTGTTTGATAGGGATCATCTTACATGCATGACAAAGGACAATTTATTACTTGGGTAAAGATGCATGACACCAGTAAGTGCACAGTACTGTGTGCTTAAATTATAAATTGTGTGTGGAGGAGGCTAAAAGAGAAGAATTTTATTATCTATACTAGAGGCCCGGTGCATGAAAAGTCATGCACTGGAGGGGGATTCCCTTAGCTTGGCCTGCTCCCTCTCACAGTCTGGAAGCCCTCAGGGACGGGAGGCGACCTGGCGATCAGGGGAAGGCAATGCCCCATCACACCTCTGCTGCTGCCACTGCCGGCAGCGCCTCAGCTGGCCCTGGGCGGCTGTGGGGCTGAGGGATTGGGGGGATTCTGGAGGCAGGTGTGCAGAGCAGCCTGGCTGGACTAAGGGGACTGGGCTCTGCCATCTTGTGGCTGTGGGCGCAGCCATCTTTGAGGGTGGGGAAGTCAATTAGCATATTCCCTCTTTATTAGATAGGATCATTTTACATATTAAATTTATGTTTCAGATTCTTATATAATCATTAGTGATTATATAACTTGGTGATTTTACCTTTGAAGAGAGTCAGTTAATGTATCAACTAACTTAGGTTACACAGTGGCTTAAATGAGCCTATTCTTTACCATAATGATGGTGTTCACTCTGTGATGCTTTTTATTCCTTTCTAAGAATCTCTGAAATCAATGAACATAAATTACAACAGTTGGGAACAAATATTTTATTTGAAGAATGATCTGTGACTAAAAGAATAAAATACCATATAACCTCCATGTTAGGTAATTATGACAATAAATTTACTCAACATAATTGAAAGCTTATCATTAAGATCTCTCTCAGGAAAATCATTATCTTTGGTGTTATAGTGGGCAAAATAACAAAATTTCACTGTCACAGAAAGACGTTAATAGATATAAATTGTGGACATCTTTGGATGATATCTTTTCATTGCTGTCAATCATGCCATAAAATGTGTAGTGTGCATTTTTAGATTTTAAAAAATTAACTTGAGGACTGTCAATTTTCTGATGGTAGCAGAGATTTTGGCATTAGAAACTGGAAAACTCATTAAAATAATTAAATTCTGAAAACGAAAATAAGTCATAGCTGAACATTTGAACATTATTACAGCTATTTCTCAAGTTCTCCATGATTATGTTATTAGCTACAGCTATGACTGCTCCCACTTTTCATTTTTGAGTGGGCTCTTACGATGTTGTCGATATAAATGCAAGGAAAGAGAAAGGCAATCTTTCAACACATGATTGTTGACTGTTACCAACTGTTTGAATCTTCAATAAACCCTACTACTACTAACATAGCATAAGAATTACTGGTATAGAAATTAATTTTACTATGGGACAAACACTGCCTCATTAAATATTATAGTAAAAATACAGCTGTTATATACCATTACAGGGTGTGCATATGGTCTAGATCATGTTAAATATAAACAGAGAAAAGTAAATTTTTTCTTGTAATTTTCTTTAATAGTCACACAAAACCCTCACTATCATATTTAAAGATGCCAAAAAAATTTTTTTTTAATATTTTCCCTTTCTCACAGAATTACTAACTCAACCAAAAATTAATGAACCTAGATAAAAATGAATCCTAATGTTAAAACTCTGAAATCCCATCAGGCCAAGGAAATTCTGCTGGGACTGGGTGGGGGTTAAAAACAGTAGTGTCTGTCCTAATGCATATCAGTTAAAAAGGCCCCAATCGCTTGACTCACCTTTCCACAGTCACTGTTGATTGGTGTGAGGTAACCATATGTGGGCTGGCTGCTGGGTCTCCATTTCCTGGAGAGTTCATCATACCGGGAAGTGCAGAGACTGCTGGACGTGGCAAAGAAGATGGAACAAAGGGTTATTCATACCCTACTGTCAAACCCACACCCCAGGAGCGAGAATGCCTGACTCTGGCACTGGCTCTGCTAGTTATCAGCTGTGTGACGTTGGGCAAGTGACAAACTCTCTGCCTCAGTTTCCTCACGGATAGTGCCTACCTCATAGGCTACTGTGAGAAGTAAATGTATTAACACATGCCAAATACTCAGAATGGTTTCCGGCACATAGTAAGTGTGAAAACCAGTGTTATTACTTTTGCTTGCACTAACTTGACTCTGGACAAAAGGTATGTAATACTGAAAGCAAAGCAATTGATGACGGCTGCAGTAAGCTGACTTGATTAGACTGTCGCTGAACATCTTTACTGAAGGATTTGTAACAAAGGACCGTGAAATACCTTCAGTGATAAAAAATATGCTTTAAAACTCAGTTTGGTTCTAGTCACACTTAGAATGTCAGGGATTTCATGAACATTACCTGACTGTGCCGCCTTGTTATTCAATGTTCAATGCCAGAGTCCAGTGTAAGTCAGCAATATTGACGACTGACTCTAAAACTGGGGACAGGGTTACTGGACATCTGGTAAACCTTCATAGAGGGCAGAGTTGCAGGGAAATGTGTGGCAGTTGATGGCTTTAGTTTGCTGTGAGAGAATAGCTGAGATAATTCTAAAGAAGTGTTACTTCAACAGCCTGGCACAAATTCAATAACACTGTCAGCGGTACAAAGAGTCTGAATACTGAAGTAAAGAAGTGATTGCTAACTTTAAAAGCTGCCAACATTTGCAAAGCTGGTAATAGGCAGCTTCGGAGAAGACTTCGGATGGGTCTGTAAACTCACCTGCCTGCCCGCCTACCCTAGAATTCTCTTTGGAGTACTGGTAACACCGCTCAGCCCTCAACCAGATGTGGGACCAAGAGAGGAGAAATACTAGTTAGCCAGATAATCCAGGCCTCTTTTTAGTGGTATTAACTCAAACCAATTTTTTATGAATATTAATAAATAAAGATATAACAACTGACAAGTTTAACCTTCCTTCTTGCCTTTTGTTCATTCTCGGATTGAGGTATAAAGATTACTGAAAGAATTGATAAAGGAACAGCAGGGAGGGGAAAGATGAAGAATTAACAATAGGGAGCCAGGCCATGCACATACTATAGCATCAGCCCTCAAATAATCCTGAGCTGGTGCAATTTACATCCTGGTACCCTCATTCTGATGGCTCACTGGGTGCTATGCCTACTTACAGCCTATATGGTACAACATTCTCGAAGACACCTGCTAAAAATGCAATGGTATAAATATCTAACCACTAGGGCTACTCTCCAAACAAATATAATTAGGGCATCTTTAACAGAACATGAAAACCCCACCATAAAGCAATTATGACCAGAGTAACTGGGTAGTTTCTATTGAAATAAAACCTAATTCCACGATACAAATATTTTACATTTGAAAACCCCCAGAACTGACAGAGAATGTTTTTTCACCTAAATAATTTCACTTGATCTTTACTCTGATCTTGACAAACAAACAGAAAAAGAAACTGAGGTATCTCTGGCCCTTTCTTTTCATATTGATATTAAAGATGAGGAAAGAGGAAGACTTGAGTGAAGAGCTATGCACAACTACCCGTATGTACAATCATGAAAACCACGTGGGGTTGTGGAGGGAACAGAATTAGCAGCTGGTGACTTGGATTCCAGCTGTGCAACCTGGCCTGTCATGTACTGTGCATGCCCCTGGGAGGTAGGGACCTGCCTGTCTTGGTCACACTGAAACCTAGCACCTACTACTGGGCCTGGTGCATAGCAGGTCTGTTGATGCCAAGAGAAAGCACCTCTCCCTCACAAGGCTGCAGTGGAAATTCAATGAGCAAATGCATACAGGATGTACCTGACACAGGAAGGGCATTTAGTAAATACTAACTGAATCTAAGTACTAAAACACTAAGGTTATTTTTACTTAAACCAAATCTGGTTTAAAATCACGAAGAAATTAATCTGTCTATACCATATGAATAACTTTCTAATGAAACCTTACCAGATTTTTTTAATTTTAACTCTATCCTGAAGTCAGTACTAAAATAAATACTATTTAAATTCCTTTTTGAGACTTGCCATAAGTACAATTTGTCAAAAATATGTATATTTAAATGAAATTTAATTTTGTAAATGCAAAAAAAAGTTTGTGTGTACACATATATACATAATATATCTACCTATATAGCCATATATAGGTATATATATAGATATATACAAATCTATACACACACACACAGATACACAGAAGACTAAAATGATTTAAGATATTAAGTAGTTCATTTGTGTATAAACAAATGTGAAAAAACATCATCCAGAAATGCTAGAGAGAGTTTTACACAGGGAAAAATGTGTAGACTAGATGACATACACCTGAGCTTCTGTGGATCAATTATATCTTTTTGTTTTTTTTAGTCAACCAATGACCATCTTGACCTCTAGAAAGTCAATTCAAAAATTCTATATTTGAATTGAGTTTTTTGAAATAAATACCTGTTCCTCCAGTGAGAGCTCCCTTGGCGATATCTCCATTTCTCTGATCAACAGTTTTCTACCAAAGAAAATAAGGAAAAAGACTTTTTAATGTCAAAGTTACAAGTGAAGTAAAGAAAAATAAAATAAGCCATTAAGAAGAGCTAAAAATGGCCATCTCAATACCTTATCTGTAGCTTCTGTTCTCCTGGTTCTTTTCATAATCTCCTCAAGTCGCTATAAGAAAGGAAGAATTGAAGGAACAGATCAGATATAGGAAGAAAGCTGGCCTGGCACATTTCCCTTACTAAGCAAATAGCCGGTCATTAAAACACACCTGTTATTTTGAAAAATATAATGCTCCCTGCTTTGTCTTAATTGGAGTTATTCCAAAATGTTAGAACTGCCTTAAACCATATGAATCGGACCTAACTTTTTGAAGGGTGAACTATAAATGGTGATTTCTTTGGAGGAAATTTTAAAAAAAGATTTATTATATTTTTATTGATTTCAGAGAGGAAGGGAGAGAGAGAGAAACATCAATGATGAGAGAGAAGCATTGATCGGCTGCCTCCTGCATGCCCCCCGCTGGGGATCAAGCTACAACCTGGAACCATGACTCCTGGTTCATAGGTTGACGCTCAACCACTGAGTCACGCCGGCGGGCTGGAGGAGGTTTTTAATATTGAGAGTTACTTTAGTTTATCCGGAATGGGCAGAACACGTTTGTTTTCTGATGGCAATAAGCTAGTCTCCAGATCTTTAGATGGCTTCCAGTCTAGAAGGAATCAGGGCCCGTAGAGTCCCGGGTTTCCGCTACCTTCTTTCTCTCCAGGCGCTCCTGCTCTTCTCTCTGGAAATGCTTCTCCCGTTCCTGCCGGGCCTTCTCTGCTTCCTCACGAACACGAGCTTCTTCTTCCTTCTAGAAACAAGAAGTGGGCAGGTGCTTCTTACAAACAGGCTGGTCGGTCTGCTGCCCCAGTCTCTCGGGGCGCCCAGGGAAGCAAGAGAACAGGTGGACAAAGTGCAGAAAATGAGAGCACGCACAAGACTCAGAGCAATTCTAACGGTCCACTGCCCATGTTCCTCTGCTCATCGGGGATGACCCCTGCCCATCCGGTGCCCTGGAACCCCACCTGCTTCTGCAGACGCTCCGCCTCCTCCCGCTCGCGCTGCTCGCGCTCCTCCGCCTGCCGCCGCAGCTGCGCGGCCCTCTCCCGGGCCTGCTCCGCTTCCAGCCGGCGGGCTTCTTCCTCCCGGCGACTTCTCTCTTCGGCCACCCTTTGAGCCAACTCCTCTCTCTTTTGTCTGGAGAAAGAGAAGAACAGAACAAAGACATGTGAGGGGAAATCCTGGGAGAGAGGGGCTCCGGAGTATGGCTACTGCCTGGACACTTGGTTCAGAGTCTGGCAGCAAAGTCCCCACGGGATGCATTCCCTGCTGTTCAGAGACAAACTGTGAAGCCACCTTACTCTTCCTCATCTTCCCAGTCTTCCGTTGCCTTGTGGCAAAATGCAACCGTGTATATGTGGGAAAGAGCTGGCTTTGTAAAAGAATCTGCAATTTATCTCTAAAGGCTGAAACTTATTTGAGGCTCCTTTGTCCCCCCTCCCCCCAAATCTTTGTCAATAAACAAAGGTCAGGATGTTCTGTCCCAGGACAGGAGGAAGACGGCCTATGTGCACATCCTGTCGGGACCAAGCTCCAAGACAGCCCATCCTCCCAGGGTGCAGTTCTGCTTATTTGAAGAACAATTCTGTTGACATTAGCCTTACTAGCCCCAGAAGGAGAGCAACTAAGCAAACTGTCCCTGCAATACTGTCTGGCAGGCAATCACCCGGCACTAACTATCTCTCCCAGCCACCCTCTAAGAGGACTTCTATCTAGAAAAAAGAAAACATGAACTTTTACTATTCAGCTTTAAAATGATAATTAGAAAGGTAATGAAGAAATATGGAGATTAGATATATGTTAAATAAGCAAACAAACCCGGCCTTGTACAATTGTATCTCTACTGTAGCTCTAAGTATGTAAATATATATGTGTGTATATACTTATGTATGAAAAAATATAACTAACTGCACACTATTCACAGAGACTAGAAAGGATTATTCAAAATCGACAAAATTATTGAAAACTGGTGAAGATTGTGGATTTTTTTTCTTTAAATCTTTCTTCATTAATGCTGTTGTATTTGTTAGTATAATAAGAAAATGCGATTTTAAAAAATCAATAGTTACAGGAACACCAGGTAAGAGTAAGTCGGAAATAGTCCCGTTCACCTTTCTCACTGCTACCACCTCTTCTCTCACAAACTGAAGACTGAATCCAAGTTATCAAGGTGTCCCCATATCACTTAGCAATGCCACTGCCTTACCTTTCCAGCTCTTCCCTCTCCCTCTTTTCCCTTTCCTCCTTCTCCCTCTGCTCTCGGGCCAGCCGCCTCTTCTCAGCTAGCAGCCTTGTGGCCTCTTCTGGGTCGGTGGTGCCTGCTGAGGTCTTGGGAGAAGCACTGGCAGTCACAGTTGATGATGGTACTGGGACTGTCGCTGGGGCGGAGGCCGGAGTGGGGGCTGGGGCCGGAGCTGGGGCTGGAACAACTGTAGAAAAAGATATAAGGAGAAAACCAATTGGAAACAAAACCCCAAAAACAAAACAAAAACTAGCAGTCTCTACACCCCAGACCTAGAATTCATCATTATAAAAGGGAATGTTTATTGCCGTGTGTTCTCACGGTTTCACTGTATTCTATCCGTAACCAAGCAACAGATAACAAAAAGCTGCATGTGTATGTGAGACATCCAACAAAGCTGACACTTTTCAACAAGTCTAATTTTTATACAAGTTAAATCAGTTAAGAACATGTGTCATGTCGAATGTGTACTGAGCATAGAGCCTCACATTAGGTTCTGTGGGAAGTTATACCCTGAGTAAAAAGAAGGTGAGATCTTCCATTTGCCTTTGATTAAAATGTAAAAATCCCTCTCTTTAGTGACTGTTCCTCACTAGAGGACTATAGCTGACCATCCTCAGCATCCATGCCACGAGCCAGACTCAGGCCGGGAAGATAAGACCCAATGAAGATGTCCCTTTTGTCTACTCAGAGCTGTGTCCAGGTGGGAGGCAGGAGGAGCCAAGGGCCACTTGAGGAGCTGGCACTCCTATACCTTACACATCCCGGTCCTCACTGTCAATCCTGATGCCAAGATGCAGGATGGGAGCAGAAGTTCTCTGACCTTATTCAGATGCAGGAAAATGACCTAGAGAGCTAGCACAGCAGGCAGTACCACAGAGGCCCCGCGAGGAGTGCGCTCCTGGCACCGACCATTCCAGACGCTCCTGTCAAGATTTACATTTCTCCTTCCACACCCACAGGTTTTTCTTAAGCTCAAGACTCTCTTTGGCCTTTCTCTTCTCCTTTGCATGCAAACACTGGACTCCTCCATTCTCTAACAACCCTATTCGTCTTGAGCCATCAATTCTTTCTTTGCTCCTACCCTCAATCTTCAAATTATCTTCAAATTAAGTGTTAAGGAGAAAACTTTTGAATAAAGACAATTTTCAAACTTTTAAATATCATCTGGTTAGCTGGGAAGAGATGAGATCCACTGGATCTTCTGGAAAAAAAAAATTCTAACTTCTGTCAAACACATGAGCTAAGCCAGGGGTCCTTAAACTCCAGAAGCACAGGAATAGGATAACTGTCCACTTTGTATTTTACCTGGCAATCCTGCACAGGAGTCACCTGGAGAACTTAGTATCTTTTTGAGTCCTTGGATCCCCCACATATTCTGATTCAGTAGGTTTGATGTAGAACCAGGCTTCTGAAGTTTGGAACGTCATAGATATGGTGGTTTAAAAATATCTGCACAAATTCTGTGACAATCCTCCCTTTAAATGGTGGAGACTAATCGCCTCCACTTGAGTGTGGGTTGAACCTAGGGACTTGCTTTCAATGACCAGAACATGACAGAAATAGTGATTTTTGTGTCTCCTAAAACTAGGCGTAAAAGATACTGTGGATTCCTCCTGATTCTCTCTCTTAGATCACTCAGCTTATGGAAAAGCCAGCAGAGCAAGCAGACAAATTGTGAGGACATCCAGCAACCCAAAGGGGAGGCTCACATGGCATGTGGCTGAGGCCAGCTGCCAATAGCCACGTGCATGAGCCATCCTCCAATAATCAGGCTAAGCTGCTTCCAGATTTCTGACCGAGGCTCTGTGTGATATAAAAATTGTTGATTTAAGCTGCACAGTGTTAAGATAATTTGTAACACAGCAACAGATAACACAAGTAATTCTGATGCTGGTGCTCTGAAGACCACATTTTGTGAAAATAATAAAGGAATTAAAAACCATAACTGAATTAATATGCTATGGCTCATCCAACCGTAGGGCTTTGGATGTACAATTCTACTTTCTTTATAG
Organism: Myotis davidii; assembly: GCF_000327345.1. Lineage (NCBI taxonomy): Eukaryota > Metazoa > Chordata > Mammalia > Chiroptera > Vespertilionidae > Myotis > Myotis davidii. Next base: position 3,743,761 of record NW_006300032.1, on the reverse strand, counting down.
GTAAGAAAACTATACTTAAGAAAAGGTCCCATAATTGGCCTCAGAATAAAATTTCTAATTCCCCAAAAGGGGGATAAAAAAGGCAGGAGAAAAGGGGAAGGAGCAAGTAACCCATATTCCACCACAAGTGGGTTGATTCTTACCAGAGGCATCCTCTGATTCCCCAGCCGTCCCCTCTTCAGCTGTGGCTTCTTCCACCTTCACTAGAGGTATTCGACCCTTTAGTGGGGGCTCATTGGCAACTTTCTGAGGTTCCTTCTCGGGGTCTTTTCTCTCAGGTTCCACCCTGACTTCCCTCTTGACAGGGCGGATGTTGCCAGGGGATGGGGGCCGGACCTGAGCAGGGGTAGCTTTGACTGGTCCGGGAGGCAAGGAAGATGTAGGTCTGGGTGTGCCAGGCAAATGAGGAAGGGACTTGGATGGGAGCCTGGGAAACAAACACACAGCATGAAGAGGAGGGAACATGCCAGAACAGGCTTGCCAGAATCTCCATTCCCCGAGCCCCTCATCATATAATACGGAAAAGAAATGAAGGTATTTAGCCTTGTATATTTGTCTTTTATGTGACAAATGCAGAAATATTCACGTTAAAGGCCCATACCAGTTTTCTTTTTTTTTTAGAGTTCAAAGTAATGGTTTATTTTTTATTGTTTTATTGCTTAAAGTATTACAAAGGGTATTACATATGTGTCCTTTTCCCCACTGCCCTTGACAATCCCCTGGCTTTCCCTACCCCCCAGTGTCTTATGTCCATTGGTTATGCTTATATGCATGCATACAAGTCCTTCCTCCTGCTCCCCAACCCTAAGAAACAAATGTTATTCCCTAAGTTAAGGTCAAACCGTGTAGGGGGAACAGCTTCCTTTCAGGGGACAGAGATAACCACTTCTCCAGCATGGAGCAACCCCGCCAGCCTCTTCCATGCCACTTACCACAGTCGGGGGGAAGCTGGTGATCTGGCTTTGGGATGAGATGGAGACAAAGCCCTTCGGATGCCGGATGTGCGGTGGAAGGGTACGTTTTCTCTCTCCCTTTCTCTTTTATGGCCCTAAGTTCAGAGAAACACAATAATTAGATTTTTCCCCCATGCGTCAGACAACTCAACTCAGGGTATTCAGCAATGGAGCTGCAATCCATCGAGTCCCATTTTAGATATTTTCTAACCTTCCTTATATATCTCCATTCCACCGCAAACAAAAGGCCTGTGTTAGCTTTAAAGCAAACATTATACTAAAGCCACATAATGTGATACTAATAAGAAGGTTCTTGATGTGTGATTTGGATTTACATTTGTAAGAAAAAAAATACACTTATATTTTTAGAAAGTACCTGTACTTTGTGTCTAAAATTACTGGGAGCAAATAATCTGGTTTAACCCACACAAATGTCAAAATAGAAGTCACTTCCAGTCTCCCCCACCACAATTTTTAATTAAAATACACTTTATATCTTTAAATTCTTTAACACTTTTCTGGAACATACCATAGCTCAATCTTTTTTTTTAAATTTCCATGTCAGCTATATCAGACTTTAATTAATATTTTTATATGGATGTTATAGTAACAAGTTCTTACTCACTTAGTGTCTTTCTGCTCTTGAAGAAAAAGTCAGGTTCAAGGTGAGGAATTTTAGCTATTTTTAGTTGTCTTCACTAGGGACGAAAATGTAATCTGAGGGTGGGCCAATACATCAGCCCTCCTCTGACTGACAACCAGGGATCCAGCCAGAGAGATGACGATTAGAACACTTGTCTGGATTTCCCTTCGCCCATTTCAGCTTAGGAAAGGTGTCATCTCTCTGGCTGGATGAATTTCATCACCTGTACCTTGATAAGACAGTTATCAGAGAATGAAACTACATATACAAGTGTACACTACTCAGTATTATTTTTAAAAAACTGAACCAATTTTTTCTTTCCTAAAACTGACCTCCTTTTAAATTATCAAATCATCTTAAAGTGGTAGGGGAGCAGTGGGAAACCAGTTTGGAAAACGGCTCAATACTTGATATAATACCCTCCCAGGCAGATAGATGTTTTTATCCTTTCATTGATCTTGTACCCAATCGATCACTCGTTTGGGTACCACACATATAAAGGTGCTCTCGATTCTTATCCTGATCTGAGTAAATAGCCAGTGGTCTGTACAATAATCTTTCTTGTTAACACTTTCCATAAGGCTAAAGTGGAACTCCTGCTCATGTCAATGATCTGGACAACTTCCCAGCAAGACAATTAGAGTTAGGTTTAAAATACAAATAACCTCTAAGAGAGACAAAACAAACAGTTTCTCAAGGCAGCACTGTCCAGTAGAATCTTTTGTGGTGACAAAAATGTTCTAAGTCTATGATGTCCAATATGGTAGCCACTGGCCACATTTGGCCATTTGAATTTGGTCTAAATTAATTAAAATTAAATAAAGTTAAAAAGTAAATTCAGTCTCACAAAACGTATTTCAAGTGCTCAATTATAGCCATTTGAATTTAGATCTAAATGAAATAAAATTGAAAGGAAATTAAGAAAACAATTCCATTTATGATTGCATCAAAAAGAACAAAATACTTAGGGATAAACATAACCAAGGAGGCGGAAGACCTATATACTGAAAACTAGAAGACACTGCTGTCAGAAATTAAGGAAGACACAAATCAATGAGACAACATCCTGTATTCATAGACTGGAAGACTTCTTAATAGCAAGGTATCACTTTTATGCAAAGTGATCTACAGGTTCAAAGCAAACCCTATCAAAACACAATGTTATTTATTTTTTAGAAATAGAAAAGTTCACCTTAAGTTCATATGGAACCTCAAGGGACCCTGAATAGCCAAAACAATCTTGAAAGGAACAAAGTTAGAGATCTTACACTTCTAATTTCAAAAAATATTACAAAGCTATGGTAATTAAAAGTGTCCACTCTGCACAAGAAATAGCACAGATTTGCCTGGTCATCCCCAAAGGCTACTCACCGCTGTGCTGTGAATAGTCCTCCTTCGCGCAGAGCCATCGGGCGGTGTTACTAAGAATTTTGTTCGATCCATCGGATTTCTAGAGTGTGTAGCTTTGTAGGGCATGATGTTGATGGGGCTGCAAGATGCTGAACGAGGACAAATGGGGATAACTAGGGTGCAGGTGATTGTTTTACACACAAGAGTGCCAGAGGAGCAGTTGAAGGAAAGCCAAAAGCAGGTTCAGGAAAAGGAGCAAAGCGGAGATAGAGAGAAAAGCAGGGAGAAGATGTTATTACCTACAGGTATCCAGGCCCTCATACTCAACTCTCCTCACAGTCCTGTCAGTTTGTGGTGTGTCCAAGAGGAAGGCATGTCCAAATGAAAAATCTGGAATATATAAGCTCTTTGGCTATTTAAATACTGATTAAAGAAATAGATGTAATCCAATAATTATGGAATGCAATGGCCTTATATTCCTATAAACTCAAGGTTTTGGAAAATGCTACATTAATGAAAGGTAATTTTTATATAAGGCCTGCTTTATAATCACATTTTTCCTAATTAGCTTTAAGAGTGAACAAAAGGTGGAAAGACAAGAAGCAAGAAGCAAGCAAGCAAGCGACTATTTCAGGAGTAAAGTTCAATAGGCAGTGGTTAAACAAAAAAAAGCAACTGAATTTTAAAAATGTTAAATGACCAAGTCTTACCAGGTGTTAAGACCTGTTTGAAGGATAACTAATAGTTTCTAGAAAAAAATTCTGTGAATGTTTTATCTATTTAAAGTCAAAATCAAATGCATGCTTGTGGATTTTCCCAGAATCCAAAGCATTGAAGGTTCATAGCAAGCAGCAGCAGACTGTATGGGGAAACAGCATGTCATCATTTAAAATGGTGAATAAAACACAAATATGTTAGGATTGCCAAAAATAAAGTTGAATCATGCATAGCTTTACAGTTGTACCCAAAATGGAACATTTTTTTGAAAAATCACAAAGTTTCTGACCATTCACCTTCAAAGGAACACCGTCATTAATCAAGGGATTCTGAGCAATGATGGTTTAAAGACATTCATTCAGACAATAAATACTGCAGAGGTATCTAAAGTGTGGTACTAAGGTTCCAAGGCTCATTTTCAGATATCATCCAGAAACCTTGTTCGCCAGCAAAAAAAAATAAGACAATTAAACATGACCACTGAGGAGAACTGTAGGTAGTGAACTGCTGTAAACATGGTTTTATCCGATTCTAGCCATGGTACAACTCTTTAAAGAGACCATTCATGCCAGCTGAATATACCAGTATTAATAAATTAAAAACTCAAAAGTTTACAAGTCAAATTTGGGGTCATCTTAATTTCAGAGTTAGGGTTTAAAAGTATGTTTATTTTAGTTTAACCTATAGACAGAACGTGGATCAGATTGCACCTTTCACCAAATGCCTGGCAGGATCTCCCGGTTATCAATGGCCAAGGCAGTAAACGGACTGGAAATTGCATTCTCTTTTTCCATTATCTGAACACAGAGCTCTATTTCTCCCGGGTAAACAGAAACATTTTGCATTCCCTCAGCTCTCCTGAAAAGAATATGTGTGTCTTACTTGGGAGTTGACACAGAGCTTTGTTTCAGATCTTAATGGCAAAAGAAGATTTCTCTGTATTGTGAGGAAGGAGGACCTTCTCTCATTTGGTTTATTGTGATCACAGGGGAAATAATTTGAAAATAACCTTTCTCAATGCCAAGGCAAAGCATTTGCATTTCCCAGACAAGGGAAGAGTTCATTAATGTAAAACTCTTCCAAGCCAATCAAATATATTTAGAAAATAACATCCTGGCACAAGGCACTTCTGTAGGATTCATGACCAGGAGAGGCACACATTGCCTAGGGCATGACCAGAGGGCCACTAACCGTGCTGGGGGATCAAGAAACTCTAGACTAGACAACAGCCTTGCTCTGAGGCCATAGGTCTGACACTGAAAAAGGAATAAAGCACAGAAATATGATTTCTTTTTCCGCTAGTGAAAAACAGTTATTTTGGGGGGTATTTATGGAGCAATTTTGAGACCATCCTGGATGTAAACCAATCTCATCATGCCTCCAGTTTATTCTTTATTATGGTGCCGGGGTAACATTAATCAAAGGATGAAAATGTCTTAAACCTATCAGTGTAGTTTACACTAAAATCTTCAAATTCAATTGTTCAAGGAACATTGCCTGGCTAAAATAAACACTATAAATTCCTTCTAAGGATATTACATTTCATGAGCTTCATTGTTGTTCTCGATAGCAACTACTGAAAAACCTGAAACTTTAAGTCAATTATTCTAATACTCTTGCTCTTCTGAAAAAATAGTAAGAGCAATCTTAGTTGTCTTCCCCACTCTCCCAGAATGCTCTCCTTATCTCAAAGTCAATTTGTTACACGTGAAAATTCTTCTATAGAAAGTCTTCCACAATATCTGTATTTTCTCTATCCTTGGTAGCAAGTGTGCCTTAATTTAAATCATTCAAGATTTTCTATATGAAAAGATGGGTGAAGAGAAAAGATAATGCAATTCAAGTGGTTGGAGTGTGCATGGAGAATAGAAAAATTACATAATAGAATAATAATAATATTAAATTATTGAGTGCCTACTATGTGCAGGCACTATTCTAAGCATTTTACATGTATTAACTCTTTTAATCCTGAGCTCTAATAATCACAATCATTTAAATGTATTTTTTAAAATGGGCATGGAAAAGTAAACCCAAAGCAGTAGGTACAAATGAGATTCTGATTTTCAGTTCTCAACTGCTCTCATGGCTTGTTCTGGAAGTTTGCAATCACTGAACATCTTAGGGGTGACTATTTTGATCTACTATTGTAACCCTGGCTCTAGATGTAGGTCATCCTCTTGCCAATGGCAATTAGATATAAGATGAACTCAAAGGGCAACACTAAAATGGGAAGACAAGAAAGAAAAACCAACGAGAGTAGACAGAAGAAGTATTTTTGACAAGATATATGTAAGAGATGTTTACATATGTAATTTCATATGGAAAATTTTAGAAATCAACAGTTTTGGTTCATTAAACATAAGCTGTACTGATGCAATAACAAGTAACAGCGATCTAAGGAATATATTAATGAAACAGGCAACTCAAGGAAAGGCTATACATTGCTTCAAACTAAAGTAAATTAAAGAAATGAATCAATCTGTGACAAGGAGAATGGAAAAGTTGCAAAGTAAAGAAGAACCAGTTAGGAGGTAAAAAGCACCTGGCTGAACATAACAATGAAGAAGGAAGGTGGGAAGATGGGTGGGTAGAATGGGTGGAAAATGAGGAAATGGTGTTGAAAAAGACTAGAGGAAGAGTGAAAGAATTGACAAAAGTTAGTGATGACAGAAATAGCAAACAAAGACAATTTTTCTAGCTGCGATGCGAGGCAGTATTTTAGTATGAAAATATACAATATGGAGATTCATAAGCATGATAGCCATAAACTATTATTTAGATCCTATGAAAGAAAACTGAAAAGCAGTGTTAGAGGTTCTTCAATTAGCTGGACCTAAAGAAAAACTTATATAAAAGTATTCCATTCACAGGCATAAAAAAAGAAAAACTATCTTGAAATAAGGTATACTTTTTCCTCCAGAAAAATCTCAGATGTAACATGACAGCTGACAAGTTACTTTACAGAAAACACAGAACACTGTGGTCCAGCTAGTTGAATGCACAAGGTACACAGAACATCACACGGGGTGCCAAGGATGGAGGGTAAGCTAGTTTAAGGTCCAGTCTACTGATTTCCTAAGTGGCTCTGGTAAATCACTTTCGTTACTGGGTTCCACAGGCAGGTGCTGGGTATGCCTGAACATGCTTTCTCGACTATCTCCCAGGGGTACTGTGAGAATTAGTGTTGATATTAGCTCATTGGAAACCAGAAATGAAAGACATCATAAAACCAAGAATTAGTATTTGTAAGTGAAGAGGTTCGCAGAGGCAAAGTGTCTTTTAAAGGGAATTTTGTGAAGAGGCTATGCAATTCCTTAAGTGCCAATGATGAGGGCTAGTAGACTGGTTATATTGATACACCAGCTGTGCCCAAAGATAGCTGGGAATATCTAAATCAACTCACCATGTGATGTTGCCAAAAGCCTAATACGTATCTTCCAGCTAGATACATGGAATTAATTGGCCCATTCAGGCATGTTTTGCATTTCAAAAAAGTAAAGGAGTTATAATTAATTATAATAACCAGTACTTGGTGCATTTTACATACTATATTTTCAAAGTATGTAACAATTAAGAACACTATAATTAGCCTTCTCCACAAATCTTAAGAGTTTTGGAAGGGTACTCTTCCAAGTTGACATATAAAAGACTGGCACAGGAGTGTAAGTAACCAGCCTACAGCCACGTTAGGAAACTATGCTTAAATCGGCTCGTGCTTTGATTTTATCCCCAAGTCCACGTTAGTATATTAAATTATTTCTGCCTCTGATCATTGGCTTAGATGCAAGGGCAGAAAGAAAGTTAGGGAAGGGACAGGTCTTTCTGGGAATGTTCTGAATGGACAGAAGTATCTCACCACAGGGAGGGGACCCTTTGTCTGCCTGACATCTGGTGTCCAGATAAGATGCTAAGAAGGATGCGAAGAGGAAACAATGCCAGGGGCTTGAAACCAACACCAATAGACACATTTCCAAAGCTATTCCACCCGGAGGAGAGAGAAGTACACATTGGGAAAAACGAAGATGTGATCAGATGGAGGCTCAGATATGCTTCAAAAGGAGGACTTGACGGCCCCAGGAAAGGTGCACCTTGACAGTTTTACCTGCATCTCCAGACAAGGCAGCTGTGCTTTTACTCCTGGCCAGGAACGAGTGCGTCGGCGTCAGCAGTCTGTTAACAACGCTGCTCTCCCATGGGCTGAGCTGCAGGCGGCGAGCTAAACGTCACCACATAAGCAAGATGTTAGAAGCATTCCTTCCAGGGGCAAGAGGGTGCAGAGCATCACACCTATCGCTTCCACATGCCAGCCTTCGAGAGAGACGGGCTCTCTGGCGAGGACAGTGGGTGAAGAGGCAGGGCTACAGGGACCCTACCCATAGGAGCCGTTATTCTATGGCATTGCCATTCTGCAAAGGTTCATTTTGTGGCAGGCTCTATATTAGTTTTATGGATGCAGTTTTCGCTAACCACCCTCCTATAAGCAGTCAACAGATAACACAAAAGAAATGTTATTTCCACGACAGGTTTGGCATGTGTTACCGACTCCAGTCATACCTATCTGCCGTCTGCCCTTATCTGGATGGGCAGTGGACTGCTGGCACACCTCGGCCAAAGGAATTCCTAAGTACCCTGAATAATCAGCGCCACCAGCAGCCATGCCAGCTTAATGCAAGACTGGATTTATAAGTAAATAAAGAGAGAAAGGTCTCCATTACATGTTGATAGATCTCCATGAATTGTGACTCAGGTAATTGGGGGAAATTAAAGATAATAAAACGGAAGAGGACTCATGCACAGTTCTGTATAGAATTTCCTTTTGACTTTTCCATTCAGCAAAGTCGGGTTCTTTCAGGTCCCTGTTTGACAGCAACATAAAATTTTGGGGGAGCGTAAGGGTAAAGTTGAAGCAAGATAAAATTAAACAGAAAAGCCAAAATCCAATAGAAACATAAATTGGAGATTGCTAGTTGGTGTGAAGAATCTGGAAGGTCAATTTAAAATAATGTAATGAAGTATGGTCCCAAATTACATTGGGGCTTGGCAAGCCCACTGTTAGGAAATGCACGCCAATCATAAATTACTTTGCTTAGGTTAGCTTCCATTGATGGCCCATGAAAATACAGAGGCTACTTTCTAAAATTCCAGGAAAGAAGTCTACAAAAACCACTCAAGCGATAGCATATCTTTATTTTAGAACACATTTCCAAGTGACTTATAAAAGATTTTAAAACTGTCTAAACCTGGCAAGGCCATTCTGTTCCTCACGGTAAATAGCAGGTACAAGTAAGTCTCTTTGCCTCGGGAGCAGTCGTTCTTATAACAATCTTTTATATGACATGTTTGAAATGAATGGCATTTATATTCTAGGAAAGTAGTTTTAGTCATTAGAAGCCATCCAGTGTTACATGTGTTACAGAAAATATTTGCTTCTATCTCGAAGAGGTACCAACTTCCAATAAGAACCTTAATTATCTGACTTAAAAAAAGAATGACTATTTTGATCAAGGCTCTGGTGAATTTCATAATCAGTGAATTGTTTATTAGGTTTTTCTGGTTATTTGGAGAGCCTTCATGGTTAAATGAAATCTTAGCTAACAGCAAGACATTAACAAAAAGATCTGTTACAAAAACCAATGTAATAGGTACAGAGGTAGTATAATGTACATTGAGAAACGTGCTAATTACAAATTGTAGTATGGTAGTGTATGTGCGCTTTGTGTATCAACAACAAAAATATTGTAATCTAGAATTACGATACATCCACAGAAGATCAATGGGGAAAAAGATTAGGATTAAATTAAAATCTTCACCAGAACTCTATTTTTAGTAGATGAGAAAGGGGAGAAGAGATGAATGCTTCCTTTTTTAGATAAAATAGAACTGCCGAGATGGTTTATCATTGAAAAGACATGTCCCTCTACCCTACTCCTTCATTAAGTTCAATTACTTAATTTCTGTGCATCTTTAAGGCATCAACCAAAATTTGCCTCAAATGAAGATTAAAAACTCTCTTTGACTTGTATTTAAAGCACATCCGAAGAGATTAAAGCTCTGACCTAGGAATGAATGATTTGCTAAGAGATACATGTTTCCTCTTCACCTTCACAACTATGCCCTGAGCAAAAGAGAGACAGATCTCTTCCATAAGGTAACTTTTTTAGTAAAGGTATGGACAGGAGAGTGAGTTTATGTTTTTTGTTTTATTTTTTCACTTAGAGGGGCCTGATTTTAAGGTGATAAACTCTGGAATGAAGAGATATTAATTCTCATGAAATAAAGTATTGATGCTGTTTATGCACTTAAAAATGAGATTCTGACAATCCTTATAATAGACCACCCGGACCAGGGAGGCAAACAAACATGCTAGATATTTGCACCTGCATATTCCCCATGAGCAGAAAACCACTATTCGGTTCTCGATGATGGAGAAACCAGGGAAATGTTGCCAGGTCCTGATTTTTCATTAAAAATAGAAAACCTAAATGATATATTCCATTTTTAAAATGATGCCAATTAATTCAAATGAAAAAAAAAAAAAGAACAAATCCTTTCCTCAGGTCAGGCAGAACATGCCTGTGGGCAGAATTCAGTTTGAGGTCTACCACACCATGTCCTCTGTCCTAGACTCTAGGAAAAAAAAATGTATAGACTAATTTTAAGCAAAGAGTAGGTGACTTCATTTTTACTTTTTAAAAAAAACCTCCTTACTATTTGCCCTTGAGAAAAAAGCTGGCTAAGCAGGTAACTTAAGTTAATAAGAAATACACATTTTTAATGTAAAAATTTCCAGTGGCAATAGTCACTCTATTGCAGCAATTATAGAAATCTTTGGTAGTCAGGGGTTTCCTTTTAACTCGGGTCATTTTATCAGTCTATGCTGCTATATTCAGGTGTGATAATCAAAATATTTAAAAACTGGTAGGACATGGATGCCACTCATTCGCTCTGGAGGACCTGGGGAAGCACAGCTTGGGGAGGTGAGTACTTACCAACTGGTATGAAAATATTTCAGTATTTTTAATAACCAGTACAGCATTCCAGCTGAATATCAACCTTGAGAATATCAGAGCCTCAGTTTAATACCAGCTCCCAGGCTTGTACTGTGAGGTTGAGAAAGCTCAAACCACCCCTAGTAATGGTATATAGATATAACCTCTAACAGATTAGTCTGTAAAAACCTCTACTTCAGTAATTTAATAAAAATGCTTTTTAATTTGATGATAAAGCATAACCAACTTTTAAAAGTAGCATAAAATAAGCTAAGTAAGTTACTTAAATTTTTAAATTAGGAAGTTCAAATTCAGAATTTCTATTCTTTTTAAAAGACCCAGATTTTTCACTGTCCTCTTGAGAGTTTTGCTTAACTTAAAAAAAACTGCTTCCTGGACCTAAAGGAACCCCTGGATGACCCAAATCTTCCTTTAGGGTCAACCTTATCTCTTAGATCCAGAAACTTTTTGATAAATGGGAAAAAAACAGAACTCCCCAATTTAGCGTCTCCCTCCTATCCTATTGGTCAGCTTAGTATTCAGTTTTATAAGCCTGTACCATGATTCAAGGGGCAGTTTCCTGGCCCCAGCTATGACTTGTTTATTAAACTTCCCTTGACCCTTAACCTTTCCCAAAGGAAGAATGCACAGAGTCAGGGTTGATCTTAGGAAGGGCATCCATGAAGGTAAAACCTGAAGATGCAGTGTAGCAACATGGGTTAGGAGCTGGTGATCACTATTCTAGTCCCTCTTCTCTAACAGTCAGCCTCTAGGATACTGGTTCAGGCCCTGCACCTCTTCGGGACTCTTACCCCAACTAGAGTAGAGGAGTCACCCAACAAATTCCCCCAAGTTCTAAGATTCCCCCCCCCTTTTTTTTTAAAGAATATCCCTTCAGATATTATCATGCAGAACCTATAAAACATCTTATTTCTAGTTGACTCAGCACTGTCCTTCCGAGGAAGTGTGGACAGGATGTTGTCTGGCTTACTGCCCACCTCCCACTCTCAACCTTACCCCAATTTAGCTGTGGACTGTAGGAAGCAGTATGCAAGGTTTAACTTAAAAGTAGTGTAAAATCCCAACTGTAGCTTGTCTGATATCCAGGTTCCCCAAAAGTATGAAATTAGAGTAAGTGACCAGCTCCAAAGAAAAGAAGAATAGACAACTGTAAGAATAGCATTCACATGCTATATTTTAGGTTATATTAGGAGAAATGAGTTTGAAAAGAAAGGCTATTTATGAAAGGAATGTTAATTCATAATACTTTATAAAAGGCTTCTAATTTGACTACATGTCTAATACTGATTTAGGCAAATTAGGTTAAAGAGAAAAAAAAAGGAATGGTTTAAGTTAAAAGGCAAGAACAGGAAGTTGTTCAAACATTTACTGTATTAAGAGATTAGTTATAAAACAACATCAGCACATAGAATATTGTACATTATGACACCATAATTTTTATACAATATAAAATACACAAATACACATACACACATACAGAACATGCACACATTACATTCTTTTTCAATACTACTAGTATAAACACTGAACCTTTCCCCATCAGTTTCTTAATAAAGCACTTAAAGTAACCACAACTTGTTACTTTTAAAGACTATGTATTTTTATATTGCACAATAATTTTTTTGTTTTGTTTTTTAATTTAAAATCATTTTAATTATGTAAAACAAGTAGCTTATCTTAAAAGTTTGGTTTTTCCTACCATGATATATAAAATATGTAAAATAAAACTTTCATTTAATAAATAACATTCATGTACTGTAAATCCATAAGATGAATAAAACTCAAAATTAAAATAAAATGTTAATTGGAGGACTATGATTATTAAAATTTTTAGGAGGCGTCACTGATGATATTCTTGAAGTTAGGCCAAATCCCTTAAGAGTAAATGAATGGAAACCAAAAAACCAGTCACACACACACAAGAAATGCGGCAAGAAAGGTTTGGTTAAATGAGAAGTTAGCAAAATGAAATCTACTAACATGAATCAATTAAGTTTTTTTTTTAAAGAAAATCAAAGACTGGAATTTCCAAAGTACAGATGAAAAGTCAAAGACAGTATGATTGAAGTAAAATAAATGTTCATAACAAAGATTAGTTGCATGTTAGTGGATAAGTGGGTGATTTCTGGAGCTGTAAACTCAGTTACTAAAGAGTCGAGAGAAGCACCGCTTTCATCACTGCTAAATGCAATCATTCAGCCAAGTTCTAAAATGAGAAATGTTCTTGTCGCAAGGAAAATGCTGCTCAGCCGTTTATTGCTTTTTTATTCTGAAGTTTTTTTCTTCCTATTTAAGAAACGCAGGGAAAGCAACTTCAGATGCTTATTTTTATCTGTAAACATCCAGAAAAAAAAGCATTAAGTAAATAACAGAACACTTTTTTTGTTTTCCTTTTGACTGTACCTCTATCTGGAGAATTTAGTAAAGTTGCAGATGAAGAGGAGAGCCGCTTGCTAATGACGGGATCAACATGTTTCGAAAGATTCATGGTGGAAACTGACCGCCTGTCTGGATCTAAAACAAATGGAGATAATGCTAATTGACAGCCAGCATGCAGGATTGCAATTTCCTAGTTCGCTGAAGGAAGGGAAAACTAGGACTGGATGCTTTCAGCTCTATCCCTAGATCTTTCGTGATAGCACAGTTTTCCAAGTGGACATTTGCAAGGTAACTTAAAGGGTAGAAATAAAATTCATTTTTCTTATGGGATAAAATAAATATTCAGCTCACCAGTTTGTCAGCCAGGGAAATTCAAGCGTAATGTTACAATATGAGGAATGAAAGCCAGTGGAAAGCAACTAAAACAATGGAGGCAGACTGTGAAGCAAAGAGAGAACCATACATGTGACAGCCTTTATAATTTCTTGAAGAAGGAGCAATGGGGTAGACACAGTGCTGGTAAAATAGAAAGCAAACACTAGAAGGCAAAGAACACCAGGTTCTGTGTATCTGCTGATAGCTTGGCTCCCAGGTCATTTGCAACCAGGGCATGAAAGTTCATTATAGGAAAACACATTAACAAGAAAGAAGAGGAAACACTATAGCATTTCTATTTAAAAAGTCTGCTAATAACCATGTCTCTAAGCCTAGAACATAGAGTTTAATATGGTTTGCAAAGGTAGAAACAGCCCACAAACTTGCCTGACAAAACAGACGGTCATAGAAAATCAGAATTCCTTCCTTTAAGTATATTAACAATATTGTTCATCCTGCCGTTGAGTAATTTTAGAGCAATTCTTAAAGTTCAAGTCAGAAGAGAAATAGCAGTCATTTAAAAGGCAAAAATCAACTCTATTAGTTTGCTGTCTGTATAGTGGAGCCAAGTTGTAACAATACTCGGTAGCATAAATCGTAGTCCCTGAATAAAATTGTGTACATTAAAAGTTTAAAAAATCTCATTATATTTATTTAGGAGGCAGGTAGATGTTCTATATATAATAGCCAAAGGAGAATGGGTTTTTTTTGGCCATATTTTGTTTTATTTTTCTATTGTTCACATCTTCTAAAACCAAAACAAACCAAAATATTCCTTGTGGGAGAAAGGCTTTCAAAACCTAGTTGCTATTGGTCTAACTAACCTTGTAGTACAAATTTTACAGTAAACTTTTCCGAACAGAATAACCATTTTTGGCCATTAGTTACAGCAAGTCTTCCACCAGCATCAGACATTTCTATCTCCTACTGGGGCTCATTTTATGGTTGAAGCATTTACTTATTAAAAAAATCCAAACATCATTTCTGTGACTCAAATTTATTTATACTTAACTGATGGGCCCTTCGGGTGTTCCTAACAAAAAGATTCAGGATAAAATGTCAAAAGGAACACCTTAATTATGAGGTTCAAGCGCACAAGGGAGGATAATGAAAGATATTTCCAGTGATTTTATAGCAATACATTTTCTGATATTGCTGTATATGTTAAGCTCTAATTAAAGGAAAATTGTGTCTACATGTAGGTCTAGCCTGCATGGTTAAAATTATGGGGGTATAATATGTATTTATTACATTATTTTATACATAATAAGATAAGTTTTAATAATTTCTTTTTCTCATTGAACCAAACACAAATTCAAGAAAGGATTTTTGACGAACTGGCTTAAACAGTACAAAGTTTACAAGCCAGTGCTAGTTGATGTGCGAGCAGTCAGACAACACACTGATTTAATCTGATTAAATTTAATTTCCAGGACCTGTTTGTTGGTCATGAACACTGAATGAGAACCACCAGGAGTCAGGCATTGCTGTGTAGTAAGGGGTATTCAAAATGAGGGAGGTCTGGTTGTTGCTCTCGAGGTCACAGTAGACCACTTTGACCTTTGAGAATTTTGGTATATTCCCATTATTTCCAAACTTCTCTCGTCTATGTAGCAGCAATGTTCTCTCATCCACAGCCCTTGTAAAAACGAATTTTATCCAACAGTTTACATTCTCTTGCTCTGAGTGACAGTACTAACGGTCATTTACTGAACTCTGAGTGCGAGGGAACTTTATTTCCCTTCAAAGAAAATCTGTAACAGTATACTTCTGCCTACACATGAAAAACAAAGCCAAGTAAAAGAAAAAACAGTAAAGTTATAAAAATATGTACCATGACAGCTTTTCTACATGGAACACGTGTATAAAACTATCCCTAGAGTGAAACATCACCCGTAAATGATCCTAATGATCACAGATTTGACAGGTGCCCCACCAAAAAAGAGCCAAGAAAACTGCTTTCAATTGTGATTCACTCTGACAGGAAAGGAAATTGTGGTAATATGATTTTAGACTTTTTTTTTTTTTTTAACATGAAGGGGTTATAGAAAATACACTGAATGTTAGGAATGAAAGAGAATAGAGAAACAAACAAAAAATCCATTAACATTTACTAGTAGATTACAACTACAAGTGGCTGCACAAGGATGGAATGGGGGTGGGGAGGGGAAACCAAACTGGATGTGCTTTGATCCCAGGTAATTTATTCGCTAAAAAAATTTTTTTAAAAGTTTTATCTTAAAAAT
>NW_006300032.1:3724402-3726813 GCF_000327345.1 Myotis davidii | reverse complement strand
GCGGCCCATGCGCAGAAGTCGGTATTTTGTGGAAGAGCCACACTCAAGGGGCCAAAGAGCCGCATGTGGCTCGCAAGCCGCAGTTTGCCGACCATTGCTATAACCAATTGAGCTACTTAGCCAAAGCAAGCCTTCTTTAACTTAAGACAGAGTAGAGTGAGAGGGAGTACTCCTAATCTATTTCTTAACATTTAGGAAATAGATTTTTAAAAAATGTTTTTATTGATCTTTTTTAAAAAAATGTTTTTGTTGATTTGAGAGAGAGAAAGGAAGAAAAGGGGGAGAGAGAGGGAGAGAAAGAGAGAGAGAGAGAGAGAGAAATATTGATCGGTTGCTTCCTGCATACACCTGACCAGGAATTGAACCTGAAAGCTGAGTATATGCCCTGGCCAAGGAGCCAAATGGTAACCTTTAGATGCATGGGGCTGACATTCAACCAACTGAGCCACACTGGCCAGGGTTATACATTATCTTAAAGTGAGAATATTACCAACCTGGGATGGTTATTGAAATCATTAGGAGCCAGTTGAAAAAGCCCATTGCATATAGTAGGTACCTAATAAATGATCTTTATTATTATACTGGGAATTATGATGTTTTCATGGTAGTGCACGTCTTACCTTACACAGATATTAAACACATGTGGTACCATACCTAAAAAATGGAATTTAGAATCTGACTCCACAACTTACTGAATTGTATAACCTTGTATTTTACACATTCTAATTCTATATTTCCATTTTTGCCAAATTCAAGGGTTGAATAGGGATAAATGAGACAATCTAATATGTGGAAAAAGTTTGTGGACGGTAAAGCCCTATAGAAATCCAATGACTTGGCCTGACTGCTTTGGCTTAGTCCTTTGATAATTTTGTTATATTCCCATTATTTCCAAACTTCTCTCGTCTATGTAGCAGCAATGTTCTCTCATCCACAGCCCTTGTAAAAACGAATTTTATCCAACAGTTTACATTCTCTTGCTCTGAGTGACAGTACTAACGGTCATTTACTGAACTCTGAGTGCGAGGGAACTTTATTTCCCTTCAAAGAAAATCTGTAACAGTATACTTCTGCCTACACATGAAAAACAAAGCCAAGTAAAAGAAAAAACAGTAAGGTTATAAAAATATGTACCATGACAGCTTTTCTACATGGAACACGTGTATAAAACTATCCCTAGAGTGAAACATCACCCGTAAATGATCCTAATGATCACAGATTTGACAGGTGCCCCACCAAAAAAGAGCCAAGAAAACTGCTTTCAATTGTGATTCACTCTGACAGGAAAGGAAATTGTGGTAATATGATTTTAGACTTTTTTTTTTTTAACATGAAGGGGTTATAGAAAATACACTGAATGTTAGGAATGAAAGAGAATAGAGCAAACAAACAAAAATCCATTAACATTTACTAGTAGATTACAACTACAAGTGGCTGCACAAGGATGGAATGGGGGTGGGGAGGGGAAACCAAACTGGATGTGCTTTGATCCCAGGTAATTTATTCGCTAAAAAAATTTTTTTAAAAGTTTTATCTTAAAAATGATCATTTAAGGAGAAAGTAAACATATGACATGTAATTATTTCAACAACTTCAAGTCACCTGAGTTATCACACTTAAGAAACACTGTGCTATATGCCAGATCTAGGTCTATGCAATGGGATATTCAGCAAGCATCATGACTACGGTGGTGATGGTCCAGCTATTGATGAACTCTGGCCCTAGGTCTGAGGTGCCAGCTACAGGTCAGGCAATCAGCAATCACAGGGAGATCTGTACCAGACTTTCTAGTACCACCCGAAGTTGTGAAGTGGTGGTCCAGGCCTGCTAAATCGAGAAAGGTGAATGATGAGTCAACAAAACCACCTGGGGACAGCATGTAAGACAATGACCTTTCAAAGTAAATTAAAAAAAGAGGCTATTAGACTCACACAAATGAAAAAGAACCGACACACCATATAAAATTCAAGGTGCATTGAATTTACAGTACAAAAATAAGGCCTTTCACTAATTCCAAATTTCAGTATTCTCATGTCTACTTAAGAACAAGGGAATAGCAAAGGCATCTACTATTTGTAGCCTCAAAACCTGCACTTTCTCTTACAAAGCTAGTGTTGCACACACTTTAGGGTCAGAACACACAAGCTCATAGGATTGATTTTAATTAGTCAATAAGCCTATGATTCTTCTGGAGTAAAAGATAAAACTGGTGAACCAATTTCATAATCCTGAAACCCTATGTAATTTAATTAGACTAATGTAGAGTTGAAATGAGCATGTTTATTTAGAAGCATTGCATAGATTTCTCTCTCCTCAAGGACTTTGCAACAAATGAGAAAAGCAGTCTATGTTAAGGGGGAGAATCTTATCTTCTTACCTCCATCACCCTCTTATCCTCAAACAGAAGCATC
>NW_006300032.1:3722316-3724352 GCF_000327345.1 Myotis davidii | reverse complement strand
ATTTTTGTTTTGCAAACACAGACTTAGGAAAAAGAAGCAACTGCACTTTTACTGCTCAGGAAAAACAAAAAAGGGACTGTGAAAGTGGTCACCGCCTGTTTACCTGTACTGTGAACGCTGTGGCTGGCATGGAGAGGGCCTCCCCATGACCATCGGCTATGCCTCTGTTTTGGTTTCTGGCTCCTTTCCATCGTACGTCGTACAACAGCTTCATGGCGCTCCTTAAATGGAATAGAGCAGCTGATGATTAGATTCAACCTAGTTATTTGAGACTTCTTTAAAATTTTTTATAAAAAAATGATTTGAGAGAAAAAGAGAATGAGAAAGAGAGAGAGAGAGAGAGAAGGAGAGAGAGAAACATTGATCTATTGCCCCACCTACTGATGCATTCATTGGTTGCTTCTTGTATGTGCCCTGACTTCTTATCAAACCTGAAACCTTGACATATAGGGACAATGCTCTAACCCAGTGGTCGGCAAACTGCAGCTCGCGAGCTACATGCGGCTCTTTGTCCCCTTGAGTGTGGCTCTTCCACAAAATACCACATGTGGGCATGCACGTACAGTGCGATTGAAACTTCGCGGCCCATGCGCAGAAGTCGGTATTTTGTGGAAGAGCCACACTCAAGGGGCCAAAGAGCCGCATGTGGCTCGCAAGCCGCAGTTTGCCGACCATTGCTATAACCAATTGAGCTACTTAGCCAAAGCAAGCCTTCTTTAACTTAAGACAGAGTAGAGTGAGAGGGAGTACTCCTAATCTATTTCTTAACATTTAGGAAATAGATTTTTAAAAAATGTTTTTATTGATCTTTTTTAAAAAAATGTTTTTGTTGATTTGAGAGAGAGAAAGGAAGAAAAGGGGGAGAGAGAGGGAGAGAAAGAGAGAGAGAGAGAGAGAGAAATATTGATCGGTTGCTTCCTGCATACACCTGACCAGGAATTGAACCTGAAAGCTGAGTATATGCCCTGGCCAAGGAGCCAAATGGTAACCTTTAGATGCATGGGGCTGACATTCAACCAACTGAGCCACACTGGCCAGGGTTATACATTATCTTAAAGTGAGAATATTACCAACCTGGGATGGTTATTGAAATCATTAGGAGCCAGTTGAAAAAGCCCATTGCATATAGTAGGTACCTAATAAATGATCTTTATTATTACTACTGGGAATATGATGTTTTCATGGTAGTGCACGTCTTACCTTACACAGATATTAAACACATGTGGTACCATACCTAAAAAATGGAATTTAGAATCTGACTCCACAACTTACTGAACTGTATAACCTTGTATTTTACCCATTCTAATTCTATATTTCCATTTTTGCCAAATTCAAGGGTTGAATAGGGATAAATGAGACAATCTAATATGTGGAAAAAGTTTGTGGACGGTAAAGCCCTATAGAAATCCAATGACTTGGCCTGACTGCTTTGGCTTAGTGGATAGAGTGTCGGCCTGTGGACTGAAGGGTCTTGGGTTTGATTCTGTTCAAGGGCACATACTTGATCCCCTGAAGGGTTGCAGGCTTGATCCCCGGCACCAGTCAGCGCGCATGTGGGAGGCAACCAATCGATGTGGCTCTCTCACATTGATGTTTCTCTCTCTGTGTCTCTTCCCCTCCCTTCTACTCTCTCTGAAAATCAATGGAGAAAACATCCTCAGGTAAGAATGAACAACAAAAAAACCCCCACAAACAAACAAAAAAAGAAATCCAACGACTTGGAATGGTCTTGGTATTTCAGTATAGATTAACTGAACATAAAGAAGTTATAGGTCTAGAGCAGAGAAAATGGGCTTTTAAAATTTCTGTGGTAATAGGAACAAGCACACTATTCTCTACAAGACTTCCACCCCCCAACCTCCTTCCACACTGTGTCTGTCTGTCCAGCTGCTTACTCTGAGACAATTTTGCCACGCGTCTCAGCACCTTAATGGGAAGTTCCATAGCAAGTCCGCTGCATTTCTGCAATAGATGCGCCTCCCACCATTTCTGAGCGAGAGCGGCACCTTACTTTGTCCTCCTCTAGTCTCCCTTCT
>NW_006300032.1:3706385-3722239 GCF_000327345.1 Myotis davidii | reverse complement strand
TCCAGGTGCTTTTCGTAGTGCTGCCTGGCTCGCTCTTCTTTTTCTAACCAGAGTATTTCTCTCGCAGCTAGGAAGAAAGACAAGGCGAATCAAACACAGGCCGCTTCAAAACTTGAACAGTTAGGGCTGTGTAAGTGGCGTGCACTTAACACATATGGGTTCTTCGGTTTTGTAGTAACCAAGCGGGCCTGTGCTTTCTTCAGATTTTTAGGAAAAAGTACTGTGGTTAATTTTTAGCATTATTTCATATGCTAACAATGAGGGTGAAGAAGATGAACGGAATTCTGCTCTTTGAATCCCTACAGTCTTCTAGTTTGATATACAAGGAGTCCCTAAAAATCTATATACACTTTGAATAATTATTAATTCCCATAGGTTAAACCTGAAAAGAAAGAAACATCAATTGAGCTATCAGCTGATAAAGTATGTATACATTTTTGGGAGACAACCTGTATTATTACTATAGAATAATATATATATCTCACATGCTCTGCTCTCAATTCTGCTACTGATAAGATGCCCTAAAAACCAATAGTACTTTCTGTCTCTCTCTTTTTAAAAAAATGAGATATTCTTCAGATTGAAAATGTGACTACATTTGTTTCAACATAGCACTAGTTCTCTAACAGAATTAAAAGGACTTGGGAGAAAATCCCAAAGATTGATAGTTAATAAAAGGTTTATTAAATGCCTCACAGACATATCACACTGAGTCAGATAAGCAATGTGAGGGACCAAATCAGCAACTGATCTTGTGTCTGAAGGGCTCATAACCTAGTTAGATAAGAAAACATCACGAAATGAAAAGAAACACAGAATTCAAAAAAATAGTGTTCAGTGACAAAATGCTTCTCTTTTTCCTTACATATACATGTTCCTTCCTCCTGTTAGGGGAAAATATACAAAACTAATTTTTTTAATAAGATGCTTTCTTAAACCATGGTAACTAAACACATCTTTAATATGAGTTACTAACATTGTAGGCAAAAGTATCCAAACAAAATTTAAAGCATAAACCCTGAAACCTGTGGATATGCAATATAATACATCTATTTCTTAACACTTAGCTTGCCAACTACATAGTCTTTGACTTTTATATCCTGTTTTGAGGAAAATTTCAGATTCTTTGGGACATTTATAAATGTAATATATTCCTTTTCTGTAAGAAATCCAAAAGCCAACAAGATAAAATAAGAGATAAACATTTTTATGAAATATTAAATATCTTTAAAAAATGGTAAGGTAAAATAAGAGTTAATCAATTCACAGATTAATTTTCCTTAAATAATGTTTTTCATCAGATTACTTCCTTGCTCATGAATATTTATTTTACTATGTGCTCATTAAATGTCAAGTCCCCTACACTTGGCCTTAATATTGTTGTTTGGCCTTACTCTGCAATTCTCTCCATAGTAGCCTTTCATTCTTAAAGTAGACCTGTCTCCTTACTACACCTTTCAAACAAACCATGTTTCTCCCATATCGTTGCAGCTGTTGTTGTAAGTTACTTAACCTTTGTATGCCTCACTAACGTTAGGATAAATTGTGGATAAATACAGGCCCTTCCTCATAGATTTACTATAAGGATTAAAAGAATAATTCCACTTAACACAGAGTAGTTGTCTTCACTTAGTAAACTTTCAAGAAATATTAGTTATGCTGTCATCTTTGTAATTATCATCATCTTGATTTCAATCCAGAAAATTAAATTCCGTTCTTAAGGTTGTGTTATCTCAACAGGAATAGACATTACTTCAATTATAATTACTTTTACCCCAAATAATCTTTTAAAGGAAGAACATATCTTCATTCCTCTTATCAAGTGCCACTTCCATTTTTTCTACCAGGAAATCAAGATCCTATTGCAGAGCCTTCTTTAAACAATTGTCTTTTTTTAAAACAGTCATACAGAGAATAGGCAAACAATGGTGAAATAAGCAAACAACACTTTCATATTATTGCAAAGTATGCTGGTGAGTACAGATCATGCAACTTTTTAAAATTGAAGGACAACATATAAAATATTTCAATATTTTAATAAGAATTTAAAAATTAATTTATCCTAAGAGGTTTAGCTATTTAAAATATCTCCTAAGGATGCCAGATAATGTGAAAGTCTTAAATCATTAAGAAATGATATTTTTGAAACAAGAAAAAAAATCAACAACTGCTGTGGACTGAAGTGTGCCCAGCCCCACCCTCCCCCATTCATACGTTGAAACCCTAACTACCCAATATGACTGCATTTGGTGACAGGGCCTTTAGGAGGTAAAATGAGGTTATAAGGATAGGGCCCTAATCCAATAGGATTAGAGGCCTTAAGAGAAGAGACCCCACGTGCTCTCTGCACCCGACTCTACATGCTCAGATGCTCATTTGAGAACAAAGCAGCCTTCTGCAAGCCAGGAAGAGAGCGCTCATCAGAAACTGAACCCTGCTGGAACCTTGATCTCACACTTTCCAACCTCCAGAACTGTGAGAAAATAAATGTCTCTTGTTTTAACCACCCAGTTTATGGTATTTTGTTATGGCAACCTGAGCAGACAACTCATTCAGTATTTAAATCAACAATCACTAATTTCTTAGAGGCAGCTCTATAAAAGTATAATAGCATGTCCAAAAAGGATCTGTGATGAATATTATTAACCTTTACTGATGTGAAGTTAATACCCCCCCAACCCCCATTCTGGGCTCATAATATAAAAAGAAATGAAAACCCACTGTAGCCCCCAAAATACTGGACATTAACACGTCAGTCCCACCCTTGAGCTGCTGCCACCAGGATTATATTTTAATGACACTGTGACAGTGTGTCAGTGCCACACAAAGGGGAGCTCCACTATCAATCTGGACTCCATTTAGAAACACACAGCGACTCTGGTACGGAAAAGAATAAAAAATGAAAAGCAGGGTATTGTAGTGGATAGAGCACGGGGACCTGAGTCCACCCCCCGTCCTGCTTCTGAACAAGAAGTGACTTCTGTGGTCCTGTCTGTCCCCTCAGATTGCTATGGGACCATCTTCCCGACAGGGTGGCCAGGTGGATCCACGGTAACATATAGAGCACTTAGCACAGTGCCATGTATGTAGTAGGGACTCGATACACGTAGGTAATTATAGTGAGTGAATCTTTTTGACAATCATATTAATTCCTATTCTATTGCTAGAGAGAAAATTCAGCCAATGGGAAAAACACAGGTGGGACAGAGAACTCAAATGGCGCACGCTGCACTCATGAGCTGGGTGGACTCCCCACTCAGTCACATTCACAATCCACTGCCCGCTCTGGTCCTTCTGCACAGGCTTACCTCTGTGTATGTGGAGTACAAATTCACTATCAAATGAAGGAAAGAAAACCATGACACTCAGAGAACAGAGTAATGTTATCACTTAATCTGTGACACACATACAGCTGCTGTCCTAGTTTCATACCGAGATATACAAGGATATAAATAGGTTACAGGTAACACTGGGTACCAGAATAGCCAGTAATATCCTGAAGAGCTAGAAACTGATAATATCTGAGTTCAGGTGCAGATTCTGTCAATGATCCTGTGTGACCTTGGGGAAATCACCTAACCCATCTGACTCTAACTTAGAGAGTGTGTACAAAGAGATCTTCAAGCTCTTTTCAATTAATTCCCATGACTCAACTTTTTGTTTTTACCTTTGAGGACATGTGTGGGATTATAATTAGGTTTCTCTTTCTTGCTTTTTATGTTAAAATTTTAAATCTTTGTTCTGTATGTTAATAATGATTGATTACATTCAAGTAAATTTCATTTTAATGTTGCTTTGAAAACACTGACTGCATGTGTTAAATAATAACTAAGGGAAAAAAAGGAATCTAATGGCTAAACCTAGATCATTAACCCTACGGAGGGGGCTGTGGAATGGAAAAATAAGAAGAGCATCTGTGCAAGAAATACTGATTAACTTCACTTAATAGTCAAGAAATGAGAATGAAAGGTAATCACCAGTAGTATAGAAAATTACAGCACCACTTTCACATTAATAAGGGGAATCATGGAAATTCAATGCTTGTATCAAACCAACCCCTACCACTAAAGCTACCTCTCCAATACAAAGGGAAAAAAATAAAGTTAAAAAAATAAGCTAAAAGGAATAAAATCAAACCTATTACTTATGATTGAGACTTTTAGACCAGGCCAAAACAAAACCATGAAGTTACTTATTGTTGTTTTTTTGTTGTTGTTGTTTTAAACTTACAACAAGTTGTCAAATAAAGCATAAAAATAATGAGCAAATAGCTACCAGGCAGGTAAAAACCATGAAATAAATGTAGGAATAATACTACCAGACAAAACGTAATTGAAGATCAAATGAGGGGGAAAAAAACCCTCAAACGAGTTTAATAGCTCTCTCAAGATCACATAATCTAAAAGAACTGCAATTTTACTTCAGCTTTGATTCCACAGCCTGTGCACTCAGGTACCACACAATATTTCCTCCAGAGTCACATCTGTCTGCCTGAAATTTCTACTTGAATTTCCCAGTCAGATTCATCACATAACTGTGCTGGTTATCTGCATATTCATTCCTACCGCAAACCAGAACCTGCTGTTTTCTGTATTGCTAACAGATTCACTTAACCTCCAAATGCTCTACAAAGGGTCCTCCTCAATTTCTTCCTCATAAAATCAATTATATCTCAATAAAGCAGCTTTTTAAACAAAATTTTTCTCTCATGGATGCTTCAACCTAACGCAACACATCTAAACAAATGGCCCTATCATTTTACATCAGAACTATCTCTAATACTTTGTATCTTCTCTCAATCTTCTCCCCTTGGAGGCTAATGGGACTGAGGTGCTGGGGCAGGTGAGTACACCCGTGGAAGACCTTCCTGATACAATGGGCTGAGGGACCTGCAGATAAGAGAGCCACACAGTGACAAACCTTCTCATCTTCAGGGCTACCATCATCCTGGTGAGATGTCTTCACCTCTTACTTTGTTCCGACACCCACATGATTTGCAGGTATTATCTTCACAGTCACTCTGTGAGGTAGACACTGCTATTAAACATTTTATTATGAGAATTCTGGGACACAGAGAGGTGAGGTAACCTGCCTGACATCTCACAATAAGCCAGTGGTGGAACTGGAATTCAAACTCTGGACTGTCTGACTCTGGAAGCACACAATGAGCCATTATACTAAAAGACATGATTTGGAACACCTCCCTAGGACTAAAGTTCCTCCTCTAAATTGGGACAAGTTGGCCATCCATTGGGAAGATCCCGATCTCCTAATGTCACTTTTAGTCTTTATCATCATCTGTTTATAAGCCCCTTTACTTTTCAGATTTTAGATCTTTCAGCCTTCAAGGCAAAGTAAATTTGAAAGAAACAGATAATGTCTGCTTGGTCATGATGATTCAT
Organism: Myotis davidii; assembly: GCF_000327345.1. Lineage (NCBI taxonomy): Eukaryota > Metazoa > Chordata > Mammalia > Chiroptera > Vespertilionidae > Myotis > Myotis davidii. The sequence goes on along the minus strand of NW_006300032.1, from coordinate 3,716,837 downwards.
TTTATGTTAAAGCTTCAGCCTCTGAGTGACCTAACTCATCCCATAACAAGCATTTATTCTTTTCAGTCCTGAGCCTGACTCATGATACAGCTCCTTTGGTATGTGCTGATGTCCATATCCCTCCCACTATCGTGCATTCAGATCCCATAGATGCTCACACCCTGCCTGACAGCCTTAGGAGCATTTGTGCCATACATTCATTCAGTGATAACTTCAGGAGACCACCAGATGCCAAGATTGACCGTAGATCTGCCCAAGTTTTATCCAGTAGGAATTTGGATTAGAAAAACTGCTTTCCCAAAGCCCACCCATTCTTTCTTTATTTATTTTTTAGTTTTTATTTTTGGTGCGTGTTCTGTCAAAAGCAATGACTGTCCTAATCAAATAATGTGAAGTATGAAATCAGGGGCAGTGCCACTTATGACTGTAATCAGAGGTGCAGCATTCCTGGTTACTTATTAATTAACCCTAACTTCCCTATCAACATTTTTGAGATAAACATTCTAAGTCAGATTGAAATGATCATTTATTGCTTGTCTACGCTCTTATTATTAATATACTGCTGTCCTTGAGTTGACAACCCATTGACATTAGAAAGGGGAAAAAAAAAGGAAAAATAAAAAAGCTGTGACTGGAAGGGCAAGGAACTCTGGCGAAATTATCTGAGAAAAGAAGAACAAAACTCAAATATGGTTTAATTGACATATGTTTGAAGGTCAAAATTTTTTGTCTTTTATCTTATTGTTGTTTCTAACATAATACATCTTTTATAGCTCTGAACTTAGCGATAAAATCCAGTATAAATGAACTGAATGACAGAATTCATTAGCTCAAAATTTTCATCATGTGCTATAAGAGTCAATCACACAATCCTCTGAGAATCTTCCATAATTTTATAGAATCTCTCAAAGTCCTGTAGGGAATGTGACTCTAATGACATCAATAATTTGCATCATCTTCCAAAAGGGAAACCCTGAATCTCCCTAAACACAGAAGACTATTTGTCTGGTAAACATTTCTTAAATGTTCTCTTGAGTTTTGTCAGCATACTATAGGACTATTGCTTTTATAACATATATGAAGAACAAGCAGTTTGAAGACACAACTATTTGATAGATTACCTTTGTATATTTGTTCCTCTAAGAATAAGACTTTAAGACTTGCTTAAGAATAAGAATTCAAGACCTGTTTGACTTAACAATTATAAAGACAGGTATTACCTGATAATTTGGCAATGTCTTAACTAATTTGCAGTACACCTGCTGCATTCATCTCTACTTATATTAAAGTGCATAGACTTACAATGCATTTAGCATTCAACAAACAGTTTTTAGACACTGACTATGTGTTCTCGGCACAAGGCTATAGAAATAAAATAGTGACAGTCCTTTCTTTTATGGAGCTTATATTCCATAAAAGCTGACAGACATATATGGAACATGTACATGCTTAGATGCTGACACTGTTGAAAAATAGAGAGTGCTAGTGTGAAGTGTGGGTGAGGGAAGGCCTCACTGAAGAGATGGCATTTAAACCACACCTGAAGGAGAAGAGGGAATGAGCTATGCAGGTATCTCAGGGAAGCATTCCAGCTGGGACACAGCAATGTAAGTTCCAGAAGGTTGATATTTTCACTTCAATATCCTGATCCTGGGTCAATAGTAACCACACATTAAATATTAATTTAACAAGTAAGTAAACTAAAATAGCATGAAATTGCTAAAAAAAAAATAAGAGTGGTGATGGTTAGTATTCCTTTAAGCTACGTAGAATAAAAAATTATACTGTTACACAAATTGTACGTGCTCTGATCCTTGTAAATGTTTTTGAAGAAAAATTGGTAACCAGGATCTATTCCTAGTTCATACAGACAGATTTTTGTACTCAGTGGACTCCAAGGCTGACAAATGATCAATGACATGAAATTTTCTCAAAAAGTTGTCAAAAACTGCTTGTATTTTGCCCTCTTGCTGTGTCAAATGGAGCGGGCACTTGGCACTGCTGCATCGCACTTGAATGGGGAAGTAGTCTAACCTTTCCTTCACATGAGGGTTGCATATGTGCCCAGCTCTGAAATCTCAGGAAGTCCACTGCCAGCATGGAGGGCATAGGGATCGGTTTCACTTAACACCCGTCACCATTTGTTGAGGACTTTTAACATGACAATGTCACTACTTGCTGAGGAATTTTAACAGGGATCTTGGTGACCTTGTACAAATTAAAAACATGCTTAACAGCTGATATGGCAGAAAGAAAAGAGGGTCTATTAACTATTCCATTTTTCTCGATTCTTTCGGTTCCTTCCTTAAGCTAAAAATAAAATAAGTGACATTCTATTAAGTGACATTCTATTATTTGATAGGCCCACACAATAAAAAGTACAACCACTGTGTTAATTTGCTACTAAATGTGATAATACATAGTGAAGTGTTTAGAACACTGCTTAATAAACATTAATATTACTGTTTATGAATAATGTTAAGGTATTGTTAATATTAGTACTTAATTAAAAATTAGGGTTGCCAAAACCGGTTTGGCTCAGTGGATAGAGCGTCGGCCTGCGGACTGAAGGGTCCCAGGTTCGATTCCGGTCAAGGGCATGTACCTGGGTTGCGGGCACATCCCCAGTGGGAGATGTGCAGGAGGCAGCTGATAGATGTTTCTCTCTCATCGATGTTTCTAGCTCTCTATCTCTCTCCATTCCTCTCTGTAAAAAATCAATAAAATATATTAAAAATAAAATAAAATAAAATAAAAATTAGGGTAAAATAAATAAAAATCAAGAAAATCGGTAAATATTTATTACACATCTGCTTATACTTAACACTGTGCCACATATTGGCATACAAAGAATTGGAAAGCAATGGTTATGCCCTTGAAAAGCTTAAAATATAAACAATCAAAGCTTAAAATATAAACAATATAAAATCCAACTAGAAAAAGATCAGTAGAGTATAAAAAGGTGAAAGATAATGAAGACTAAGAAGGTGTCAAAAAGAAAGACTGGTATTAACTGTGACAGAGCTCGACTGATGAAGTACATCAGTCAGATAGATTTGGTGACTGAAATACTATAAATGCATTAAGGCCTGGACTAGGATGATAGCAGAGGCAGCAAATTTAAAGTCATGGATCTGAGATTTATGCTGAAGACAGAGGAAGCCAGTCTTATGAATAAATGGATTAAGGATAAAGGAAGTGTGGCAACTTGCACTTACATACTGGGCTAGAGAGAGCTGCAGCCTGAGCTAGAGGACTAGGCTGAGTCCAGATTGACCACTGGTAGCTACAAGTGGCTCAACAGGCCAGTGTGGAGACTGGTCAGTGCACAGCATTGAGCCACCAAGGAAGAGAGAAGGTTTTATTCTTCAAAAATCCCCAATGCTAACACAGGTAGAAAGATACCAGTTTCTCTAGCAGCACCAGGAGTATCTAAAATAGCTAAAAGGAATAATTTCTTAGGGCCCCCAAAATACTGATGCAATTGATCTATACAGAGAAATGACCCAAAGGAGTAAATTTTAGAGTGAAAGTTGATAAAGAATTTAGTTGTATAGAAGGTGAGTTTCAATAGTAGGAATACATCGACTGCTTTATGAGTAGCTGGAGATGTTGAAACCATGAGAACAAATAAGATTCCCCCCTCCCCCCAAGGGAAAAACGAAATTAAAGTTTAGAAGAGAGACGGCAAAAAAGACGCAGAAGTCAAGAGGGAGAAGTTTGAAGAAATGGCCTGAATAGAGTCAGATGGAATAGAATGGTTGAGGCGATTCCTTCATGTATAAAGCTTTTAAGGCAGAAAATTAATGCTTTCAGAGTCCAAATGTTCAACCAAAGAGAGAGAACAATCCCAAACATGAAGATGTATGCCTGACTTTATGTGATAAATGGAAAGATAATGTAGAAAGAGCAGGCCACATGACATAATCCTACAATAAAAGCATTGAAGCATGACTCAGAGGTTTAACCCACAGAAAGTCATTAATAAGGCCTCCCATATGAAATCAGTACAAACATGATATGTCACCAAAAAAAAAAAAAACAAACAAAATGAAAAGACCTTTATTCTCTCTACCTTGCTTTTTTAAAAAACGTGGATTAAAAAGAATCTTTCAATGTTAATTTCAACCTACATCCAACAGTGCATAATCAGTTTCACTGGCCAATCACTTTAAATTTTGCTTTGTTGGAATTTCTAGAATGGACCCCCCCCCCCCTTTTTTGGTAACATACTGATGTTACCAACTATTTTTTTGTTTTCAAAAAAGCACAATCCAAAGATCTGCTATTCAGTGACAGGCAGTCTCTCACCCCCTTAAAAAAAAATTCAACTGCTCCCATAGCTTCTGCAAAGCATGGTTTATGGGTAGTTCGTCAGATGTGCCCTTTGATTTTCTTCTAGTGCTAAAGATTAGAAATCACCCTTATGTATTCCAAGGCACAGCTTAAATTAGAGGCTAGACTTCAGACAACTCTTTACAAATGTAAGTAGGTGCATTTTCAGAATGTTTATTTGTATATTTAAAAGATTCCAGGGAGCCGCTCAAGACTTAGTTTCTACTATGATGGCTTAAATGGAAAAGAATAAGCAAAAGGACACTTATAAAATTTAAAAATACAATGCAACTAAAGCAAATACAAAATTAGAATTGATCTATTTCATTAAAAGTATGATTCTTAATAACAAAAGAGATGAGATCAGAATTAAGGAAAACTATGTTTAACTTGGCAGGGTTAAGAAGAAAGAGAAACACTCGATAGTATATATTGGTTCACCAAAGAAGTAAAATTGTGAGATTAGGATAATACAGTAATCTGAAAATTACTTTGACCCATATAACAATCTGAGGAGCATGTTGGATTCCCACCTGTCTTTGCATCACTGCCCTCCCGTCCCTGCCTCTTCCGTCTCCCTGGATGACTCTGCTTCGCCCTCTAGCTGGAAGCTCAGGTGGCACCTGACATCCCCAGGCTGGGTTACGTGCTTCTGTGGTTCTCAACACCCCTTGGCACACTCCTTCAAAACCAGCCGGTATTATAATTGCTTTGTGTTCATCCGCTTCCTCACTGGACCACAACTAGCCCTTGAGGGTTGGGTCTCCACCTTAACTCACCTTTTCAACACAAAACCTGACAAATAAAAGTTCTGAATATATAAATTAATGAGTCATGCTTCCTACAAAATAATTAATAATGCATGGCGTTGAAAGGCAAAGAAACCAAAGGGAAAGGTATGACTTAATGTGTAAAAGCTAATTCACGATGGGATTTAAGTCATACAGGAGTAGGCTGATGCTGTTGAGTTACTTCCACTCAAGTACACATGAATCCACGTTGCAATTCTAAGGTGACATTTAACAGTGTAGGACCTGGCCCTACCGGGATAGGGTGGAAAGTGGAGATGAAGGACACAGTGCTGATACTCGGATGGATCCTAAACCAGCCACCCAGGGCAGTCGTCAGTTTGTTCTTTTTGCTCTTCCTGCTTCAGGAGCTCTACCTTTAACCTCTTTCTCAGTTCTGGCCCATCTGTCAAACCAAACTTGACCAGGGGCAGTGGGCACAGTCCATAGACAGTCCTTCTCTCCAGGAACCTACCAACCTGCAGAAATCCACAAGGGACAGGGGGCTTCAAGACTGGGCCAAAACTTTAGGCACAGCAAGTTGTTGAAATTCGTGTCGAAAAAACGGCAGCCAAAGGAATGACGTCATATGATCATTACGGCAAGGCAGAGAAAGAGGCCTGTGTCCAGAGAATGTAAATAATGCCAATAGACTTTGAAAACCATATTCTAGGGAATTTCACAAATTTGGGTTCTTGAATAAGAATTTTAAAAAAGATGGGCTACAGGGGCTGGGTTTCCCAATTGAAACATGAACTCTTACAAAATAGAACTTTTGGCAACCTACGTCAGTCCTAGTCTTAAAATACCCAGACACTTCAGAAACACAGACATACTGACCAGGCAATTCATCTTTTCAACATACATAAAGAGAGGATCCTGTTTTAGCAACTTTGCATAATGGACTGCAAAGTAAAGGAGGAGTTGGCACCAGCATGCTTGCTCTATGTTCTGGAAGACAATGAGAATGATTGCTGAGTGCTCTGATCTCGGCTTCCTGGTAAGCTAGTGCTGTGACCCCGCTCTCTAGGTGATTATATGGCAAATACTGTAGTTGCTAACCTTTCAGAAGGGCCTCAGATAACAAAAGAAAAGTCAGAACCCTCAGCACGAGGTCTTGTGCTTTTCCTGGCAGCAAAGTGGCAGCATCTGTCTATAAATTCAACAGCAGCATTATTTTAACATGGAAAGCAGCAAGTGCCCCCTAGCAGTGTCTCTAGTCTCATAATTGTTCCCATAAAAAAGAACCATATGCTTACTGTCCTTGCATTTTTTAAGTTGTAAAACCTAAGCTGAGCCATCATGGCTCTCATATATACATTTCCTCCAGTGTCACATTAAACTGTGATTACCATATAAGAAGACGTGCAAATGACCTTAATCCTGGGCCAGACTTGATGGTCGCTTAAAACTTGGTCCTGTGTTTATATCACATACTAAATTCTGTTTCACAATTAATTTGCAAAACTCATAAAGGCATGCTAGAGAGCATGGTTATTACAGTGATGTCCATTTGCTTAATGTTAAGTGTCCATTACTCTAGAGGGGAGAAAGTACCATTTCAACAACAGTGTTCCTTAAAGACCAAGCGAGGGTTAGAAATAGAGTACCTAGCTGCTTTTCCCGTTCCTCACGCCGCTCCCGGGCCAGTCGCTGCCGGTCATCAACCCGCAGCACAGGTGGAGGGTCTGAAAATGAGATAAAAAACATTATCTCATGGGAGGAAGAACATATTTTTTAAAAATAAACTAATTAAATACACAGATAAGTATCTTTTTATCCAGTAAACTTGAAAAATAATATAATGCTACATCTTACAATTCGTACGTACAACTATGCTTCCAGGGATAGACTTTGCTAGAATTTTTTGAGAGTTTCCTAGCATCTTTCTTCTATTTAAAAACATTATAGCCCTGGCTGGGTGGCTCAGTTGGTTAGAGAGTTATCCCGATATTCCAGGATTACATGCTGGATACCTGGTCAGGGCACATACAAGCATCAACCAATAAATGCATAAGTAAGTGGAACAACAAAGTAATGTTTCTCTTGCTTTCTCTCTCTTCCTTCCTCTCTCTCCCTCAAATAAATCAATCATTATAAAAACATTACAAAGGAGAGTAAATCCTAAGAGTTCTCATCACAAGGAACAAGATCCTGTTTTTTGTATCTATAGGGTGTCCCAAAAAACATATACATACACTTTGAATAATTATAAAGGCAGTGCTTATTAAAATACATTTCATTTTCAAAATTGTGTATACATTTTTTTTTGGATAGCCAGTACATAAGATGATGAATGTTAACTAAATGTATTGTGGCAATCATTTCCTAATATATGTAAGTCATATGTTGTACACTTTAAACTTACACAGTGCTACATATCAATTATATCTCAATAAAAATGGGAAATAATAAAAATAAAATCAAAAGACACATGGCAAACAATTATGTAGAAACATAACACAACTCTAGCCTTTTGGCTCTTTTCATCAAACAATATGTATGACGTTTTGTGTTCCTAAGCTACTGAACTTCTATTATTTCTTATGCTTTAAATGTCTGCTCCTTAATAACAAACAGAATTCCCAGTACAGTTATTCTGAATAGACATTCACCAATTGGATGTGAGAACCCGGCTTGTAGTCAGATAGGCTGAGTTCAGTTCCTAAACTGTCACTCACTCGCAGAGCTACTTATCCACTTCTCTAACTCTCAAACTATGACATGGGTTTCATGGGTCTTTACGTATTACCTATAAAATAAAGACACAATAGAACCTATCTCACATCACTGTAAGGATTAAATAAAATAATTCTGTACCAATGTTAGTATAGTGCCTAGCACATGGTAAGTCTCAGTTAGTTCATTCATTCACTGAACATATGAAAATAATTTAACATTTATGACCATCCCACATTGTTTCTCAATAGACCTAACGTTGTCAGATTAAAATTAAGTTACTGGTTCTCAGAAGGAAACTTTTTAAGAGAAAATAGAACTTTGGTATAAATAACTTGCAACTGTACTCTGCATTCAATCTCCAATCTATGATGATTAAAAAGTACAGTGACTACCCAAACTGGGGCACTTTTACGAGTGAAAGAGAGTGCTAGCAATAGTCTGTCTTCGATGACATGCATACACCTGGACTGTCTGGCACAAACTGGAACTGAAGAACGATTCTCAAAGATCAAGCAAGCCAACCCACATCTGCAAGACTTCTATCTGAACAACTACTACTCATACAATAAATAACTTCTCTTAGGGCTTTGCATTTTACACAGCACTTTCACATATATTATTTTACTCTTCACACAAATCCTATGAATTAGCCAAGCATTTATTCATTCAGTGAAGAGTTATTCTACCTATTTTCCAAAGAGAAAACGGAGGCTATAGGACTAAGGGAGATGGCACAGTTAAGTGTCCAAGTTAGGACACTTAAAATCAGATCTCTAACTCACTCTGTGCGAATGGCCTGATGGAGCAGCGAGGAGCTGCAAGATCCCAAGTCAGGCATTCCTCTGTGAGGAAAAATTATTTAGAAATAATTAAGTAGAATTAAGTTTCAGTGACTCTTTTAAAGATCTGTGGTGGAGGGTTGGGAAAGAATAGGGATTAAGAGGTATGTTTAATGAACTTGAATTTCCGCTTTTCTCAGGTACATATAGTTCATGAAGAAAATGCAATTTTCTCTTCTAATTGGGTCAAACTCTTAATCATTTGGAAACAGCTGATGGAGTTATAAAGAACCATCTCCCACTTCTGTAGACGTGGACAGTTCTGTGACTTTGCAAGTTGTCTCTTTTGGTCTGGGTTCAAGCATTCACGCTGCGAGCACTGGCCCTTCTGGATAACCCGAGACACCATGTGCCCATACTTATAAAAACACCACAAGGGCTTCCATTCATGCTTCAAAGATAAAAGATGAACAACCTGAATGTGAACAGATGCTTTCTAAATCACAGACATGTTCTAGAGTTTTCTAATGGGTTTTAATTCTCACAAAATACAGGAGGGAAGGAAACGAAAATTTACTGGGTTAAAAGGGCCCCTAAGAAATCATTTATTTGGTCAGGATGCCCATGTCTGGTTAGGGCAATATTCAAAATATCCCCAAATTGAGCAAGTATTTTTTTTTCTTTTCAAGTTCTAGAGAATGAAAATGAACAACTTACTCTACACAGACATTCCCATGACTCATATTCGCTAAAATGAAAGGGTTTTACTCGACTCTAATCCTCCAACATGGAACCTCTTACATTATCGTTTGGAGATATGCAGGAAAATAACATGATGGTTTTAAAAATAACAGCCTTTTTTGTACCTTTGTTTATCTCTATATACAAGAAAGCAGACATACAAATGCTTAAAATATACAACTAACCTGAAATGAAATGTCTCCTCATTTAACCTGACTTTAGCAACTTCAACGAAATGGCTCTATAAAGAGATGGCCAATTGGGGTGGAGAGTTTTTGGCGTCTGTGCTTTCTCTGCACTCTATATAGATGTGTCTTGTCACACTGGAAATTCTGTGTTAGAAAGTGTCTATTCGCATATTAGTTTACTCCACCACAATGCCAACTAGTGGGTAGGGATTGTGTCTAATAATATACTCTTAGTACCTACACAATGCTAACACCAGATGAATAAATGAGTCCTTGGGATATAGAAGTATAAATTGCACAGTCAAGAATGGAAGAAATTTTCATTGAAAATTTCAGAATGGTATAAAAATTGATTAGAATTCATTGAATGGTAGAAAAAAATCATAAGTGATTGTTGATAGGGAGAACAAGGGGAAAATAGTATAAACCATTTAGTTATATTCAATTCCCATGGCAAAACCAGTGGGTTTTCATACTAAAGAACTTTTACTTCCACAGGATGCTCACTTGAATATAAGGAACAAAAGCCCTCCAGAATAATCCCGGTGAGGATAGGGGTCTCATTGTTTTGTTCATACACTATCTCTCACAGTCCCAGGCATAGAACAATATATATAACTAGAGGCCTGGTGCACAAAAATTTGTGCACTCAAGGGGGGGGGGGGGGGAGCCTGGAGCCCGACGAGCACCGAGGAGAGGGAAGGGGCCCGTTGGCTTTTAGGAGAACTGCTACTGATGTGGCCAGGACCCACCCCCTTGTCATTTCCTCTGCACAAGGGAAGACAATGCACAAGTATGATGTCTCAACGCCATGGTGAACTGATACATTTTGTCTTTGGTCACCAAGTCAGGAACAACTCCTGGTCTCTTTACTCTTTGAAAAGACACCAAACCTGAGCTTTTTGCTCCTCTGAGAAAAGGAGAGAGGGACTCTAACGC
>NW_006300032.1:3650808-3705374 GCF_000327345.1 Myotis davidii | reverse complement strand
GAAACGGCAGGCGCAGAGGCCTGCAGCCGCAGGCGGGGAACGTTGGTTTCCTCTGTCACTGAGGCAAGCAAGCCTCATGTTAGTTTCAAGCTGCCTGGCTGCCGGTGGCCAACTTGGCTGACAGTTAATTTGCATATCTCGCTGATTAGACAATGAAAAGGGTAGCGGTCGTACGCCAATTACCATGTTTCTCTTTTATTAGTGTAGATTATAAATAGATGGTAGGTGGATAGATGGATGGATAAATGAAAGGATGGAAAGGCAAAACAACTAAATGGGGAAATCTCAGCTTGCTAATTGAAATGCCACTGAAGGCTACTCATGTAATATTTGTAATAATATTACTTATTCTTCTTTCTTCGATTTATGTCTTATTGAAAAGTGTCTTTTGTAAGACCTTTTCCATATGGGCAAAAGCTCCACAAATGTAGATATAATGGAGGATGTTTCCTAAGAGGTTATATGCAATTATCTCTATGTTTATTATTATTATTTTAATTTATTTATGTTTATTAATATTATCTCACTGATTCCCTGGTCTTGAGTAACTTTGGCCTTGGAAGCAGCATGAAGTAGACTTCCAAGACACTCGTATTCATTTTGCCTTTACCTTCCTTTGATTATCTCTCATCATCATACTGTACATTAGTCTCTCCCAAGGACCACACAATGGTTGTTGGATACCTGGAAGCAAATGCATTGTCTATCCAACTGTTTGTATTATGTTTACAGACCGCTTCTTTGGATCACCGAATGGAACAGACTATGAATCATAGGTTATTAAATTAAATTACTGTGTAGCTGTACAATCATTGTAGGGATTGGTGAACAACAACTAATTCTATACCAGCTTTGTTATGTGTAAAGATTTTCTTAAATGGTTTTTGAAAAAGTCAGAAAAGTGATATGCAATAATGCTGGGCATACTGAAATGTGTCATACTATCACTTCAAACAGGATAGTAAAATTATTACCTCTTATACACTGCTTGGCAGTAAACAGTGCATCCACATACACCATCTCATTGACTGTCAAAATGATTCTGAGAGGTAAATAGGGAATGCCTTTGAATCTCCATTTTAAAAAGAGAAAATCAAGGCTTTGAGAGGTTCTCTAAGAAACTTGTACAAGTCAGTATGAGCGCGTGTTCTGGTGGCAGAACTGGAACCATGCTCCCCTACATCCTCGCATGTCTTCAAGGTTTTGGGATACCTCCCGTTTCCACAGCAAATGCAATGCATCATACCTGGCTTATTTCCTGCGTGGTTGCTATTTTGTCCTGAAATAGCAGAGTGCGGCCGGTTGGAGGCAGCAGTTTTCTTCTCATGTACTTTGTAGCTGTCAGGCGCTACACAGATGAGACAAAAGAGAAAACACATATTTACTTGCTTAAAATTTATTCAGAAACTTTTCACTTATTCAATATTTTCCTGTTAACCTTTGCATCGGGTACTAGGCTAGATTTAGGAAAAAAAAAAAAAAGATGACGCAGTTACAGTCCTTGCCCTCAAGGCACATGCTGTTCGTAGGGAAGGACACCTCCAACAAGCAACAGCCTGCGTGTAAGGAGCCAATCTGTAGCTGTGGCACGTTCATGGGTGTGTGAAGCCGTTTACCCTGCTGTCCCAGCTTTCACATAAAACAACCGTGTGGAAACATGATTGGAATCTAAAACCTCCGATCTTAGTTCTTACGAAGTTCGTGTGCTGGGCAGCAAAGAATTCCAAGAACACAACCAAGTAGGTCACCAAAAGGGAACCAGGATATAGAATGTACTATGGTTTTGAGAAAGCTTCAGACCGGAGTTCAACAGCAAAGACTGTTAAAGAGACCAAGGGAAGTGTATTCTAGGGAAGGAATGAAGGGCAGCAATACCAGGCAGTTCTCGGTTATATAAAGTATTGGGTTCTCCAGGACCAAACCATTTTTCTTTACCTGTATTACTTTATTTAACATATGTCCAGAGGGTACTTAAAGATGTTTGCTACACTTATAGACAGAACTCGTGTCAACAACCAAGCCCTCGCTGTGGCTCAGCGGTTAGAGCGTCAGCCTACACAGCTCTCATCCCACTCAGAGTAAAACACAAGGTCTCTATCATGGCCTAGAGCAGTGGTCGGCAAACTGCGGCTCAGCAAATCACGGCTTGCGAGCCACATGCGGCTCTTTGGCCCCTTGAGTGTGGCTCTTCCACAAAATACCGGCTCTTCCACAAAATACCGACTTTTGCGCATGGGCCACGAAGTTTCAATCGCACTGTATGTGCGCGCCGGCACGTGGTACTTTGTGGAAGAGCCACACCCAGGCGGCCAAAGAGCCGCCTATGGCTCTCGAGCCGCGGTTTGCCGACCATGGGCCTAGGGTATTATATGGTACAGCCTTTACCTTGTATCACTTTCCCTTTATCTGCCCTATGCATACTGACCAACTCAGTCCACCTCAGGGCCTTTGCAATGACCTGAAGTGTTTTCCCAGTTATCAACATGGATCTCTCCTTCACTTTCTTGGGGTCACTGCTCAAAGGTGACATGAAAGACTCCCCTTGACCTGTCTGAATTAGCACCCCGTCACTCAGCACTCCCCTCTTCTCCTTATCCTGCTGTTGATAGCCCTTGCCTCCTGACGACTTCCTTTCCATTAGGCTGATATTGTCTACAAAACAGAAATCATTTGCTCAAGGTTTTTAAGCCTGAAAGGATGTGATAACTATTGTGCTTCAAGAAGACTAAATTTAAAAATGTTACCCAAGATGTACTAAAAAAAATTGCTACATTTACAAAGTTTACCTTTGATCTCTGAATGGGGTATATATTGAATTTTTATGGCTCTCTCTCAATTACATATACTATTAGCTAGCACGGAAAATCAGACTTAATAGTAAAAAGTATCTCATGCAACTTAAATATTCCTCAGTTTCTATTTATTGGCATTAAATGCTCAAGCAAACATTGATTGGTTTAACTCTTATCCAATTGAGCTTTCTTTGCCTTATTTTCAGGGAAAGGTCTATAAAGACACAGTAAGAGAATGGACAGGCTGCTAATAAACAGCAAACAGTCTCAAATTAGTGGTTTCTGGTAGGATTTTGCCACTTGAGGAAATTTTACCAGGAGATTCACCACTGGAAAAAGGCTGTGTTCTGTGTGGACACACTTAACGCTGGGGGATGGGGACACACCAAGCAGAGCACGAGTGAAGCCAGGATATTTGAAATACTTTCATTATAATTAGTAAGCTGTTAGGGATCTTCTACTTATTTTTAATTCACTGAAAGATAATTAGGACCACTTGTTTAAACTATATTTCAAATGTATTCATTTCTTTCTTGCCTTATTATATTTGACATAATTTAAACTTTCTCTGGTAATTGAGTATCTGCATTGCCTCAGGTCCTGACAACAAATATCACCCTAATCGAATATTATATCACAGTGGGACACAAAGGAGATTAAAAAGACCACAACATGCCCTGGCTGGTTTGGCTCAGTGGATAGCACGTAAGCCTGCGGACTGAAGGGTCCTGGGTTCGATTCCAGTCAAGGGCACATGCCTGGGTTTTGGGCTCGATTCCCAGTAGGGGGCGTGCAGAAGGCAGCCGATCGATAATTCTCTCTCACTGATGTTTCTATTTCTCTCTCTCCTTTCCTCTCTGAAATCAATAAAAACATTTTTTTTAAAGACCATAGCACATTCAGTACAAGTGACTTTTCTGAATAATCCCTGATAATTTTTGGTTGAAATTTGCTTTATTATCTTGAACCTCAAGTGTAAAAAATAAATTGCAATTAAACTAGAGGTCTGGCTACTTGGATTCCAATTTATTTGTATCTATCTTTTATTGGATCCACTCTAATTAAACATCTATCTACTCACTTACTATCATCTGAATCTCAGAAATTCATTTCTATCCCAGAACACCTTCTGGGGCCTACTCAAGACAATTTTTAAAATCTATTTTAAGATTTTTTTATGTTCATGTAAAACAGGTTAAATTTAGTAAAATAAAGGGAATTTTAAAATTGTCAGCTGTTTAGTCCATGATTATATACTGCTAATTTCTTACCCTTCAGTTGGATATTTAGTTTTCAAGCTATCTTTCCACATTTTATAGGTTTTTATTTCTCTTTTATTACTATAAGATTCCTTATTTCCGCAAAAACCTCTCTGGTTAACACTCTATTTTGGTAAGAGGGAAGATACAGACTCAAAGAGACCTGCGTTCAAATACGAGCCCTGTTACTAACTGAATGACCTTCAGAAAGTGTCTTGACTTCTCTGAGTAGGTAGTAACGGGGCGAGATGGTGTAACTCACAGGGTTGTGGGAGGGTTCATTGAGAAGACGTATGCTAAAAGTCTACCACAGGGCTTGGCACACAGCAGGGTTAACAGCCATTCAGTCCAACTTCATCTTTCATGTTCCTCCATCGAGGGCCGGGCCTCACACACCCACAGCTCCTGTGGGGTGTAGGTGTCTGGAGGTTAGTGGGGTAGACGCGCTTTCCAGTCAGCCGACCTGGCTCTGCCATTTAAAACTGTGAAGCCTCAGCGTGCCACTTATCCTCAGTCCTAATCCCCATCTGTAGAGCAGGGAAACACACTTACTTTCAGAGTTGTGAAAATTAAATGAGACTGCCAAACCCATGGTAGGCTCAATAAATGGTAAAATGTGCTTTTTGCCCTCTATTTATTTCCTGTGCAACTGTGAGACGGTGGGTTCCTGTTTCCGTGCTCACCCAGCACGAACAGGGAGAGCGAGTTTATGGAACTTGGTGACAGTGGTCCTGGGAGCAAGGTACCGGCGAGGCAGGAAGGTCTGGCCCGGCTGCTGGGCTCAGGGGTTTTCAGCTCAGCCACAGCCCTCAGGTCGGCTACACTTTCTGGGAGGTTTTTAGGATACCCTAGTTTGGGAGGAGGCAATCATCAGTCTTTCTGAGACTTAGCAAGATGACAGTTTTCTGAGATTTAATGCCCTTCAAGTTATCATCACATTAAGTTAATATAAGCCTTAATAAAAAACCCTTCATCATAATGAGAAAATAAAAACTTATGAGAGACTCTTTTTTTTTCCCTTTTCCTTTCTCTTCTTCTTTTTCTTTTTTTAAACGAAGTGCAGGGACTTTCATGCCTTAGGAACACAATGAGAACACGAATTTATTCATGTAAGATCTCTAACACTTAAATACCTGGAAATGCTAGGTAGAATCACATGTACCATTTTTAAATTTGCCACTAAAATATAAATGACTCAGGTGACTGCCCAATAGTTGAATCACTTTCCTTCATTTTTTAAAAACTGAGAACTTGGCCACATACTATGATACTCAATAAGTCTTCGCCTGCTGCATAAAATCTTTATTGATCTTCCGGCTAGCTTGAAAGCTTTACTCCATTAGCGTCATGTGTGCATGTTGGAGAAAAGACAAGAGGAAGGATACAGAGAAGCACCCTGGTGGTCTGGGACTGTCTCTAAATCATTCTGAGCAAAACACAGAGGCAGCAGACATACAGGTCTCTCATCTAGCAAAAATTCTGCAGCTCCAGTGGGTGCCCCAACGTGCCTCCATGCTCCACATCCTCCATAACTCACTGCATTCCGTGCAACGTCCTCCAATTGATCAAAATAACTAGTCCAACAAATGCTTCATTTAGTGAAAAGTCTCTTTTTAAAAAATATATATCTTTATTGATTTCAGAGAGGAAAGGAAAGGGAGAGAGAAACATGATGGCAGAGAGAACTGTTGAATGGCTGCCTCCTGCACACCCCTACTGGGTATCAAGCCCACAACCCAGGCATGTGCCCTTGGCTGGATTCTAACCTGGGACCTTTCAGTCCGCAGGCTGACACTCTATCCACTGAGCCAAACCAGCTAGGGCTAGTGAAAAGTCTTATTAGAGTAATAAGACTTCAGAGGCAATCTTAAGTCCAAACCTCACTGATGTGTGGTTTTCACACCCACAAGGATAATGTATCTCTGTCACTATCTTAAACAAAATGTGGAGTGTAGGTGGGGAAATAGAGAAAGATTCACCCGCAGCTCTGCATGGGTTCTTCTTGGACTTTGTGGACACACCACCCGCAGGCGACACACACAGCTCTGGGAGAATAAATGAGAAGGCAGACCTAGACTTTCAGCCACATGTGACTGCCATCTTTTGCAGTAAGAAAGGCTGGCTATTGCAACTTCAAGTTTCAATCTCATAATTTTGATCTGTCTATGAAGAAAAGAGTTATCATAGCAGGACTGAGAGGGCTATCCTTAGACATGCTTGATGTTGCTACCGTGAATCTTAGCCACAAGCGTGACCATCTGCTGAGTTCTGAGTCTTCCTAGTGATCACAGGACCTGGGGTGGTCTTGGGGGATCTCCAACACCTAACAAATAGCTGTCTCGAGAATCTGGCTGCAGAATACTGTGAGGGCAAGTGAAGAATGTTACAGTTTAAAATCATAATGTAATTCAGGGTGCTTCACCTAAAAGTTTCTACTTCATAACCCTTTTGCTTGTTTGCTTGACATTTCATTTTTCTTCTGATATAGCTGCCAGGAGTGTTGTAATATTTGAATCATAGATAGTAAATATTTTATCCATGGTTACTTGTGAAAGTTGCATTAGAACAAGGAGGACATAATGCACTCTCGTAATTCCTAATGATTTTTCCGATTATTCCACATGATGAAGAGCCTGCCCTTGGTTTAAATTCTTCATTGTTACATGTGAAGTTGCATAGTAATGATCAAAGCTCCTGGAAGTTAGCATCAGAAAAGAAAGAAAATGTTTAATGAAATTCTAAAGTGGTTTTGACATTGTATCAGGCAAGACTTCAAATCAAATGACTGTTTTTCAGTACATAATAGAATGGTCTGCCCAGTATGACTTGTAGTGCCTCGGGAATTTGAGTGATATACTCCACAGACAACAGTATCCGACTTACACTGCTTGGGGAAAAGCATGCGAGCATTACGCCTCTCCTGGAAACATCAGACAGGCTACACAGCAGGCATGTCAGCTTTGAGAGATGTGGAAACCCCAATCTTTTCCCAAAGCAATTTCATAGATAATCTGTTTGTTCAAAAGGCAAAGAAATATCCATCTTTACTGAAATAAAGGAAAGCATATTTCAGAAAAACACATGTTCCATATATTTATTGGAAACTATTGGGAATCACTTCTTAAGCTGATATGTTTAGCCGACAGGAGTAAATACACACACTTTAAATTCAACCACAAAGGCTTTTATCTAAAAACAAACAAAAAATAAATACAACAAACAAAAACCTTCTTTTAGCCAGATGGCAACACTATAAATAGAATAGAAAACGCTGTATTTTCCACCTGCATTAATATAAACCAGATTAAAAGGCAAGCCGTCCTGTCCCCATGGGTGACGCACTTTCCTGGAGACTTATCACCAGTCACAACGCTAGCTGCTCCACAAATTATCTCTGCCTCATAATATGAGTAAGGTTTATGACTAAGCAAAGCACAGAGCAAAGTACAGAAAAGAGGGGGAAAGCCTAACCATATTAAAAGTTTTCCAGTTACACTGAGAAATGGTAAATTACAGAGATGTAGTTAAATTGTCCAAATTTCAACAGCTGGATAGGGAGTTTATCAAATTAGACCCAAATCAATTAAATACAATGTGTAATTAAAAGCAACTATTTAAATAACTTGGGAAAGAAAAATAATTAGAATTCAATTTTATTGTAATCAGCTTACATTAACCAACTAAAAGAAGTTGTTTTTACTTTTAACAGGATCATATTTTACTTTAAAGAAAGCTAAGACTTAGCCTGTTTGGCTCAGTGGATGGAGTGTCTGCCTGTGGACGGAGTGTCTGCCTGTGGGCTAAAGGGTCCTGGGTTCGATTCTGATCACGGGCACATGCCCGGATTTGTGGGCTTGATCCCCAGTTGGGGACATGCAGGAGGCAGCCAATCGGTGATTCTCTCTCATCATTGATGTTTCTATCTCTCTCTCCCTCTTCCTTCCTCTCTGAAATCAATAAAAATATATTTTTAAAAAAGAAAGCTAAAATGGCTAATGCCAGTGTTTTACAAAATGACTATCAAAGGTCACAAAACAGAAAAGGTAGCAAGTGCAAAATAAAATGATCAAGGTAGAAAATGGACAGTTCTTAAAGAGTCCGAATAAGCAGTGGAGTCCGTTTTAAATATCAGTTTTGCAAAGAAACGTGACTGTAAGTTTAATTCTGTATTAGTTGACTGAATGTGCTTAATCTGTGAAATAAAGACACACATACACAATTGCAGAATATCAATAATTAATCATCCCTCCTCTGCAGAAAATATAGTAAATACTTAGCTTTAAACTTTCTTATGTAAACTCTGAAACACTAAATAGGAATGAGTGATAAATAATGAAAGGGCACATTTATTCCAATTCATTTCACATTACCACTGAACATTTAACTTACAGGTGGTTTAAAATTATGGGCCAACCCAGTTTCACATGCTGCTCTATGCTGCAGTCATTTCTACATTTCTCCTCTCTCATTGGAACACCAGCCTCACCCTCACTCCAACTATTTAAATACAATCTGTCTTTTTTTTTTCTTAAAAAAATGAAACAAAACACCTTGAAATGGTCGTCACAAAATAGTCATGGAGATGTAAAGTACAGCATAGGGAATATAGCCAATAATATTGTATTGTCTATGTACAGCGCCAGATGGATACTTTAAATATCAGGGGGAACACTTTGCAAAGTGTATGATTGTCTAACCATTACGCTTATACCTGAAACCAAAACAAAATAAGACTGAATGCAAAGTGGAATCAAAAAGTAAAAAGCAGCCTTAAATTTTTAGAGCAGTTTTAGGTTTACAGAAAAACTGAGCAGAAAGCACAGGGTTCCCATGTATCCCCTGTCTCCATTTGGGACCGCCCCCTCCCCCCCTCCCCCCCACTATAAACATTCTGCACAGAGTGGCACCTTTGTTTCGATCAATGAACCTACACTGACACGTTGCCAGAGTTCACTCTTGGTGTTCTGGGTTTTGACAAGTGCATAATGTCAGGCGCCCACCATTGCAGGATCAAACAGAAGCCAATCCATTTCCCCAGCACACTTCTAACTTTTACTACACCTCAGGTCTGACACACATTGCTATGTATGATATTAAGTGGGGGGATGGGGGTAGTAAAAGGCTACAGAGGACAGTGCATGAACTAGAAAGGAAAAGAACAGTGCCCATAAAACTAGATGGTGGTTAGATAATAAAAATATCTGAGTTGTGTCTTAGATAATGATGGCTTTTCATTCAGGGTGTTCATATGAAGGCTGGACACACAGAGGGATTCTCTACATGTTTCTAATTTTTTAAAAAAAGTGTTTTTATTGATTTTTAGAGAGACAGAAACATCAACCGGCTGCCTCCTACATGCCCCCTACTGGAGATCGAGCCCATAACGGGGGATGGAACTGATGACCTCTTGGTTCATGGGTCGACACTCAACCACTGAGCCACACTGGTCAGGCCAGGTTTCAATTTCAGCACCTCCTTCATTTGGCACATCATGAATCTTACACATTCTAACTGTTTCCAGAGGCCAGAAAGCGAAACAGGGGCTGGTTCATCACATTTAAGTCAGCATTTAATAACAGGAGGAGCAGTCCGAAGGGAAAAAGTGAATAAAACATA
The DNA here is from genome assembly GCF_000327345.1 of Myotis davidii. Lineage (NCBI taxonomy): Eukaryota > Metazoa > Chordata > Mammalia > Chiroptera > Vespertilionidae > Myotis > Myotis davidii. The sequence continues at coordinate 3,695,707 of NW_006300032.1, read as the reverse complement.
CCAGATCAGGGTTTGAATAACATCGTTTGTGATAGAAATCAGTTCCATAGTGTTTCAAACAACTTCAAAGCCAGTGGGTTTCTGTAAAGAATGTGCGGAGTTCCCAGAGCAAAGCTAGTCTAGAAGAGCTCTGGATAAGTCCCGAACCACAGTCCTTCCTTCTAACAGCTAGGACCCTAAGGCCCCATATCTGACTGCTTAGCAACTGCACAGAAGGACTCAGGGGTTGGCTACAGAAGGACTAAATTAACTTCTCCATCAGCTATTCTATAAGTATCAACATAGAAGGTACTAACGCACACTTGCGTATAAAAAGAGATAAAAATAAAACTTTCAATTTTGCTTAATTTTAACTTAAAAATAACATTAGATTTTTTTATACTATAGGGAGACTATGAAGATAAAAATTTGGAAAAACCCAGAATTCCATCACCCAGATAACCTGCTTATTCTTTTTATCTTAAAAAAGAAATGCCTTTTATGTGGTTAGGAAATTCAAATAGTACATAAAGTTGCAAGATAAAAAGAAAAAGTTTCTTCCCCCCCTCCTTTATTTCTGGAAGAAAAAAAAAACAGTTTCGATGTACATATACATTTGCTTTCTGTTTATTCAAAACATCATGCTACTTACTCTTCTGTCCCTTTCTTTTCTCATTCGTTAATCCTACTTGGCCTACTTTTCAAGTTCCTTCTTTAATTACACTGCATTTCATCATTTCCAATACATGTCCGCAGTAACCAGATATCCCTGTCTCGCCTTCTCTGTAACTTTAAGTCCTCTGAGTCTTCATCGATGTGTGCGAGGGGACCCCGGCCTGGACTGAGTGTGGTTCACCTCCCTGTCTCCACGCCAGCACCTCATTCCTGTGTATGACTCTCTTGCAGTGGGGGCCGCTCTGCTTCTGCCAGTCTGGACTCCACTGAGAAGGCAACCTCTCCTAAGGGAAAGGTCTACAAAGAAACTCCAAGAGGCTTTACCTCCCTGGGGGATAGGGTAATGTGAACAAAGGCAGGAAGGGGAGCCGCGAGGAGCCGCAATGTTAGAACTGAATCAGAAGCTTAAAAACTAGGTTTGTTCCCCGTGGATACATTTCCCACTTCTTCCTCTCTCCGTTTTGCAAGCCGAACCTGTATCGGTTCAAGCTGTGGCTTCTGCCAACTGGTGGGAGACGCTGTGGGCTGGGCTGAGGATGAATTGCTTCTCTGGCATCTTCTCTGCTTAGGAAATGGAGCAGCACAGCACAAGGGTGGAACCCTTCCCGGCCACCTCTGTGACCCTTCAAAGCCAGAATCAGAGGCTGCTGAGCCTGGGGGCGAGCAGAAGAGCAGAACCCTGACCACCTGGAGAAGAAGGCTGGTGCCACCCGCATGGACGGACAGTGCTGACTCCCACTGGCCAGCTCTCTGCAGAGGCTGTATTGGGCCCCTCACTGCTAGGGACTTTCACGGGTGTGCAGTTTGTGGTCTGAGAATCCTGTCGGAGCTATTAAATAATTAAGACTATCATCCCGGAATGCCAAGAAATGTGACTAAGCCCGGACTTTGCTATGCTCAGAGTGGCAACCAGCAACTCAGTATCGGGCCAGGAAAAGGGGTTTAAGTCACAACGCATTCCTCCAATCTTCTATGGGATAAGTAAAAGCGCGATTTAAAACATGTTCTGTTCTCTCTTTTTTATTACTTTCTACTAGACATGGCATTTTATTTATTCAGTTTCTTCCATTTGCCACACTCCAAATGTCCCCAAATAGAGGATCTCAAATTTTGGAACCTGTCAAATATCTAAATGTAGTAACAAGCGAAAACAAAACAAACAAAAGGAAAGGATCCCAGTCTGAAAACAAGAGAGCGGGTTTACAGGGCCCTGCCAACTCTCAAAAGCACAAAGACGACAGTGTGGCAGGCGTCACACCCTGGCACACAGTATGGGGCCAGACGGAAAGGCTCTCTGCAAAAGGACAGAGCACTAACGGCTATTCAGTTTGCAGACTGCAACTTAGATGCTCATTTTCCAATACGTATACTTACTTGAAGTAGGCTACATCCATTTCAAACAGGAGAATACAACTACGAAATCTAAGTCCGCCTAAACTATAGCTCCTTCAGGGTCCACACAGAGCGAAGCCACAGCTGAGCTGATAGAATCTGACTCCTTTCTTCTAAGTGCTTCTGGAATGCATTTAACATGACCAGTTCTCACTTGACAACCTCCACGTGAGAGTTGGTAGCTGTTGTAGTTAGAGAAGCCAGAAAGAGGGTGAGGGAGACTGAGAAGGCAAACTTGTATAGACAGCTCCTCCCAGAAGAAGGGGGGAAAGTCAACCACTACCAAGAGGAGGTGGGAGGAACACAGATGTTAGTCAGACTGCTGCCCTTCCATCCCAGGGAGCACCGGACTGATCCCTGGCCTGTGGTGTCTCCCCACCCTGTTCTTTATCCAAGAACCTGCTCCTAGACAACCAGCTCTATTTTCAAAACTCCCATAAAGTCATTGTCAGACAGAACAATATTTAAAGAACTGTCTGGGTTTTCTAATGAAATGTACATGGATCTCACTGTAATCTTCGAGGGTCCCCTCAAACCCGCCACCTTTCCTGGACACACCAGAGAAGTATTTGAATGACATAGCAATATGGGTTTTTTTTTTTCTTCATTTTGATTCTTAATTATTGCAATATGGTTTCTTTTAGTTGACAAATGAAACCCAAGCCCATGACTTCTCCAAACTTTTTTGTTATTCTACTTCCTTTGACTGGAAATCAAACCCGCAGCCTTGATGTATTGGGACGATGCTCTAACCGACTGAGCCACCTGCCAGGGCTTCTACCTCCTTGGTTTTATAGCAGTGAAAAACCTAAGAAAGTTTTCACAAGAGAGTGTACTCTCTGTAAATAGTGAGGCAGGGCCCTGACCAGTTTTGCTCAGTGGACAGAGCATCGGCCTGCGGACTCAAGGGTCCCAGGTTTGATTCCGGTCAAGGGACACATCCCCAGTACAGGGTGTGCAGGAGGTAGCTGGTTGATGTTTCTGTCTCATCAATGTTTCTAACTTTCTATCCCTCTCCCTTCCTCTCTGTAAAAAATCAATAAAATATATTTTTAAAAAAATAGTGAGGCAGGGAGAGGCTGTGATACTGAGCTTGATCTCCATGTAGATGAAGGAAGGAGAAAAATTATAGTTCGGTGAGGATGAGGTAGGAAGAAGGAATTAGGAGAGAATCAGCTTTCGAAATGGAATATGATCAATTTGAGGTTACAGAACAGTATTATTAGGATAGGTGTTTAAAAACTGTTGAATGAATAATTCTGAACATTTTCTTTTATAGAGATTCCATAATAACATCTATAATAATAAAAGCGTAATATGCTAATTAGACGGGACGTCCTTCTGGACGACCTTCTAAACAAAGCTGGGTTGCAAGAGAACCCTGGGTCCCAGGTGCCTGCCAGCAGCTAGAGCAGAGGTTCTCAACCTGTGGGGTCGCAACCCCTTTGGGGGTTGAATGACCCTTTCACAGGTGGTCGCCTAAGACCATCGGAAAACACATATATAATTACATATTGTTTTTGTGATTAATCACAATGCTTTAATTATGTTCAATTCGTAACAATGAAATTAGGGGTCACCACAACATGAGGAACTGTATTAAAGGGTCGCGGCATTAGGAAGGTTGAGAACCACTGAGCTAGAGGGAAGCCCAGGTCCCAGGTGCCAGAGGGAAGCTGGTGCTGGCAGCAGGGGGAAGGAAGGCCTACCCTTGCATGAATTTCATGCATCGGGCCGCTAGTTACTACATAACAGGTTAAATGGGCTTTTGTGGGTTATCAGTTGCACATGTAATATTCTTATGATGTGAATATGTGTTTCATCTTTCAAACATCCAACTTATAAGTGATCTTCTGGAACACAACCCATATATCATTGAAAATTTCCATTTCTTTAAAACACTACAATAGTCTGGTAAATATGTATAAGGTGAGGGTCACAGGTAGACATTAGAGATAGTTGAGAATGGAAGTTCATTTAATAAATAAGTATATTTAGACATTTAGGCTTAAAAATATCTTGTCTTAGAAACAGTTATTCATATGTTCCTCTAATTAGTACCTCTGCATATGCAATTTAATTTTCTTTAGGCAAGATTTTCTGGCAGGCAAGCTGATCTTAACTTTGCAAACAAATATTCAGTAACGAAAGTATGATAACCATTGATGCATGACAAAACTTGATTTTTCTTATGTCTAAAAGATGACCTTTTTCATATCTGAAAACACTGGACAAGCATTTAGTCCACCTCAAAGCAGAAATGGGGAAGATGAAAGGGATGGCTGACACTTATCTCATTAGTGAGAGTTGTATTTCACAAGGAAACATTGACCTTCTCTTTCCATAACTCATACCAAATTGATTTTAGAACAGCTAAAGTCGTAAAAAAAAATCACATTAAAGTAGTACATGGACACTGCTCTTCAGAATAAAATTAATGTGTGACCACGTAAAAATTGTGGTCTTTGCAGTGAATAGCCAGTTATTTATAATTTTTGCTGAAATAACATCTATGTCCTATAATACATGAATCTCAACTATATGAGCATTAGTGGCATGAAAGTATAACTCCATCCACTATATAGAGAGATAGAACTAAATGCAAATGACATCATTATGTTTCATCTTCATCATCAAGGTTGCTTTTCTTTTCTTTCGTTGTTGCTGTTAATCCTCACCTGAGGATATTTTTTTCCACTGATTTTTAGGAGGGAGGGGGGAGAGGGAGAGAGAAAGAAACATGGATATGAGATTTACATGGATTGGTTGCCTCCCGTCAACTGGGGCTGGGAATCAAATCTGCAACCCAGGTACGTGGCCTCGACTGGGAATCAAACCCAATGACCCTTGGATGTACAGGCCAACGTCTAATCACTGAGCCATGCTGGCCAGGGCAAGGCTGATTTTTAAATCCTGCACCTGCACTTGTACTATGCGGGGCTATAGTACCAGGTGGATTAAGCAGATTAAACAGGTGAACATCTGAGACCCCCTGGATACCTGACATTTTACTTGCTATCTGGCAGAGTAATAGCTCTATAAGAAAGAAAAGTATTTTGCAATGACATAGATTGTTGTCAGAAACACTTGCTTACGGTAGAATACAGAAGGTACATTCTATTGTCTTCAGCTTCAGCAAAGAACTGCCTCGTTGCCCCTCTCCTCCCTCCCTCCACTGACTGACTGCAAAGCTGTCTGGTCTGTGTTGGAGGTGCTGCTGCTTCCGATCAGAGTGAGACTTGCGTGATGAAAACATAATTAGCCCCTTGGACTTCTTGGTAATTGAACTGGATAAGGTCTGGAGTCACTCTCAAGAGGCCTGTATGTGTTTCAGCTTTCAAACAGCCCATTTACAAATGGCTGCACATCTCAGCACTCACCCAGTGCAGACTGAGGGGGAAGTTCCTTCCAACCTCCATGCCAGAGCCCTTGGTCCACTTCACAGAGGTGCCCAGAGGCCAGCAGCTGAGTTCCTAAGAATTTAGTTAGCTGATATATCACCATGTGGCGCAATTCTTCCCCTGGAGTCCTGCCAGCACCATCTCTGTGAGCACGTCCCTAAAATTCACTGCTTCTTACAGCAATCAAACGTGCTGGGCTATAAAAATACCGATATTGATCTGACTTACAGACATTTGAGGTCATTTAGCTAAGACTGCATAAAAGAATGACAGCTTCATCTAAATTTTTATAGATACAGACAGAATTCATAGCGCCTTCAGAGAGGTCTACAAAACATCCGCTGACAATACATGTTGTCAATACAAGTTGTCAATACAAGTTTCCTTTGATCTGGTAATTATTCTAAACCAGCTTTAAAAGCTTGTTCGTTCTCATTTCACAGTGAAAAAAACCTAAGCCTTTTTATAAAACCCAACTTTAACAGAAGTTCAGGCTGAATTATAAAAGCTAAAAAAACAATCCTAATACTATAAAATGTTTAAAATGTTAATTATAAATCTTTAGGCAGGCAGGAGGTGCAGGGTTCAGAGGAAAGGGGTGAGGGGGTGGGACACAGCGAAAAAAAATTATAAATCTTTATATTTTGGTTTTAGATTACTATAAACTTTCTTAGATTATTTAAAACCATGCTTCAAATCCTAAATTGTTAAGTCCAATTTAGTACATACTACTTCTACTCATTCAACTCCTGCTCAGCAGGCTTTGCGTCTCCTCTCTCCAGTATCAGATTAACTCAATAACAAAGGAAAAGACATAACTCTACAACACCAAAAAAACTCAGAACCAACACTGTAAACTGGGAGAAACACAGACTGCTCATTATAAAACCCAAGCTTTAGAAAGGAAATGAGACAGCAGAGCCACTGTATAGGAAAACATAATATTAGTAACAAAAGCATTTAAATTGTGAGAGCCATTTACCAAGCCCCATCTAATATATATAACAAGCACTATGCTAAAGACTTTATATACATCACATCTCATTTCTATGGTCACCTTGCAAAATAGGCAATTAGCACCCCCATGTTCACTGAAAACATAGAGACAGAGAATAAGAAGTGATCAGAACAGGGTATCTGGTTTGATTCCAGAATGTGTGGTTTCCATCCACGGTGCTGATCTTGGAAAAAAACGGTTAGACAAACTCACCTGCTGGACTACCTGGAGAATAACTGAGACCTGGTCCAGGGGCCCAAGGGCAGACCAGTGGCTTTTTTTTTAATTTTGTTTGTTTGTTTTTTATCTGATGAAAGAAAGCAACTATAGGTCTTGGGCTTCTGATGACCTCTTTTGACCCTTGAGAACATCTGTGTCTGCCCTGTGAAAGGTCAACCACGCATGTCCAAACACACCTAAAGGCACAGCAGTAGTACGGTTTCACAGTATTTCATAATACTAGTAAATACATAATAGAGCCACTGGTAGTTTTAAGGAGAAATTGAGAGGTCTCCAAGACTACCAAAATAGAAGCAGGACCTTCAGTGAAATTAGAGAAAATCCACTTGGGATGGAAACTGTGTCTTTCTCTTTTTCTTACATCTCCCCCTCCCAGCTTAATTAAAAGGTATAAAATGGAGAGAACAATAAGCAATTCTCATAGTAATCTGATAGTAAATACAAGATAAATGTTTCAAGCACTTTCTCTGCCAAAATCCAGGCAATAGAGCACAGTTGCTAAATGCAGCTCAGTCTTGAACTGTACTAAATTGTATTTCATCAAAGCCAGACATTAATTTTATGTTCAACGGCACTGTTGATAAGTTAATACCTAAAATTGTACAGCAGTTCCTCGAATACCATTCCTTTGTTATAACACTGATAAAATGCCCTAGGAACTAAGTCTCATTTATATCAATTAAAGTATGGTAAAACTTGTTTCCTTAGATGTCAGTTGCAGAACCTATTGATGATGTAACTGAGGTCTTAATGTGCAGGATGCATGAAATCTTCACCATGCACCTGGAAGCCTCAGGCCTGTGCTCTTATAATCTAGAAATAAAACTAACATGAGTCCATGACCACACCTCCTTTTAATCTCCTTTCAAAATAAAATACAACTCTTTCAGGCTCTATATTTCACTTTCCTCTAAGTTTACGGCACTGCCATAAGAAGTTGATTTTTTTCTAGCACAGAATTAAGCTAGGGTTATATTAATAGCTGAGTGGACGTAAGTGACTTTTTTTTTTTTTAAAATAGTGTAGGCCTGGAAAAATAGAAATCTTGGCAAGACAAGTAATACAATGGCAAGTGTGAGTCAGGGGCCAATGTACAGGCATAAATAGGGACTGGCTGGCTTAGCAGTCAGCTTCACACCTGGTCTCGCTCTGGCTAGGAAGGGTCATCTGGGACCGATGGCCAGTCTAATATTGTCCGATTCAGTTTGGACTTAGTTTATGATAATGAGCTGCTGGTCTGGCTGAGCAGGTTCACTTGGCTGGCTAGAGCAGGAGCCTGAAGGCCAAAGCATGATCTCTTTGCTGCCTTGGCAGTGCGTGGTCACGGACAAGTACAATGAAGAATGGGTGAGAGGTGTGAACTGGGTGGTTATATATATATAATTACTCAGCAAAATATTTAATGAGCGGGCATGATTCCAGGCATAGCACCACAAAGATACTGTGCTGAGGTTAAAGTCGCCCCAGGGAGGCAGACACAGAAATTGGTAAAAGATAATGTGGTAACTACTGTGATGGAGGTATGTACCAGGTTCTATGGAAGCAGAGAGAAAGGTAAGAGAGACTTCCTGGAGCAGGAGACACCTGAGCTGACCTTGAAGAGTGAGTAGACATGGGCGGGGAGAGGGCTGTGTGTGGCACTCTGGCCAAGGAGAAGGCATGATAACCAAAAACAGAAAGGAATTTATCATCACAGGAAAAAGGGCAGAGATATGCATCAACCTTCCATCATGCCAACTAGAAAACCTCTCAACTACTTTTTATAAGTGAAAGATTGCACGTTTTCTTTATATCCTTAAAAATACTTTGCTAAAAGATAAAATTTTTCTCCCATTTGTTGCAAGGAGGAAACAACAAATAGGTTACTGCTGTTTTAAGTAGTTACAAGCTCCAAACTATGGAGTGAATCTTCCTCATTTTTTTGCAATGGAATTTTTCAATCAAAATAAATCTTTTAAAATGTGACACTTAAAACAGTTCTTGTAGAACAAGCTTTCAAAGCACTTTTGTTTAAAGCAGTAAGTAGTTCTCATATGAGGATCTGTATGAAAAGTACCTATGGGCTTTTAAAACAGATGGCCGGGTCCCAGCCCTACCTGCTAAACTGCAGTCCTGAGGCATAAAGCTTAACTGTGTATTTTTAAATAGCTCCCTAGAGGAGTATGATGTACGTTCCTGGTTTAGAACCAATGGATTACAGCGTTTAAAATGGGATTTGTCTACCACAGGCTTAAGTGATTTTCATTCCTTGGCAAAAAAGGCAAGTCTGGATTTCTTGGGATAATAGTTTAAGGGTTGGTGGGCTTCAGCCTTCCCCTAGCGCAGCAGCCTTCGAAGTGGGGTAAGCATGCTTCTAAGGGTACCTTGTCCGCTTCCCATATGATTTTAACTTTGCTACTGTTGGACTCCCTTGACAAAGGTCATGCTGGGTCCCCTGTCAGGATAGTATTTTTAAACAGTGTAGGCCTGGAAAAATAGAAATCTTGATAAGACAAGTAATGCAACGGCAAGTTTGAGAGTCAGGGGCTAGCTAATGTATTAAAATTACATAATGTATTAAATTACATAAAAGGGCATAAATTAAAATACACAGCATTTAAAAAATACAGCCATATTTAAATTATATTTACAAGGTTATCAAGATGTTAAGAGGTGTATACTATGAAACTAGATGTGCTTATTTATTAACGCATTAAATAACAAAATCTAGGGACATGCCCAGTAACTGCCATGGTTTCAAAGCAGTGATCAGTTTAAACTGCCTTCTGAGAGACGTGAAACAATGGCAATGTGATAGGAAAATATCTGACTTCTACTGATGCAAATGCTACTCTAGATTTGTTGTTCACATTCATATGAAAGGAAATGTTCAATTTCCAGGAGAGGTTACTGGAAATAAAGGTGCAATTGTTTTCCACATTCACAAACTCTGAGTTAAGAACCCTTGTGAAAGGAATACATGTACATGGAAGATTTTAAGGGAATCAATTTCCAGATTCTTTCCTAAAACCCTTTCTACCTCGCTTTTCATATTCCCCTTCTCTTACTATGATGAGAACAGCACACCACTTATGCATCCTGAGTGCTCTGAGGTTGGTGGTTCAGGGTGTGAAACCTTTGAAGTGCCCTGAGTGGTGAGAAAATGCTCTGCTCCTGCAGAGAGCAGGCAAGAAATATTATGGGAGCAGAGCCTTGCTTTATGCAAGTGAAGGGGATCAGGCTCTGTCTCCCCAAAATGCCACACTTTGGCACAATGATTATTTTGAGCTGAAGGCAAATGAGCAGGGCATAAATTTCCCTTTGTGAAAGAGACACATTTCCATTTGTAAAGGTGTTCTTCTTTCCCATAGCAGGAGAGGAGAATGACTCATCACCAGAGACAACCTGAGTCTGCATTGTAAACCTTATTAAATAACACTTACCCACCATTAGTTCCTCTCATATATTTGCCTTCCCACAATTTACCTATCTCAGGTGCCCAAACACCTTTTCTTTTGTCTAGTCACTTTTCCACAATTTATCACCCTTTGTTAAAATCTATACTAATAAAAGAGTAATATGCTAATTAGACCCCCAGTCTTACAGGGGTGGGCAGTTAGGAGTGATAAGGCCGGAAGGAAGGGGCAGTTAGGGTTGATCAGGCCGGCAGGCAGGTGAGTGGTCAGGAGCCAGCGGTCCCAAATTGCAAGAGGGATGTCCGACTGCTGGAGCTCAGATATCCCTCGAGGGGGCCCAGATTGGAGAGGGGGCAGGCTGGGCTGAGGGACACCCCCCCCCCCACACACACACAAATTTCATGCACCGGACCACTAGTGGTATGTAAGACCCTGGGTTTAACAGCCTCTTTGGGTTTTCACTTCTTTTCTCCGAGGACACCCATGCATGTAAAATATTAATATCAATAAAAAAACATGCCTTTTCTCCTGCAACTCTGTCTTTTGAAAGTTTGCTTGCAGGACCCAGTTAATATATCTAAGAGGGTACAGGAAAAGTTTTTCTACCCCTACACAAATAAAAAGGTTTGCTTTGCCTGTCTGTCTATATTAATGCATCATTGCCATAGAACACAGATTAGCATACTTGTTTTCATTAAAAATAAAATCAGTCTTTTTTTGTTCACAAAGTCACAAGTATGATATGGCTGTCTGTTAAATGATTGATTAGCTTTTGGGGGTAAATGAAATAAATGAGTTAAATCTGTAGCTTCAAGGTGTTGATAAAAAACGTATTTAAAGCATACATATACAATTTTCTTCTAAAATTATATCCTTCAAAATGACAAACTATTTTAAACTAAAAAATTCATATTTCAATTTCTAAGTGTAAAGGGGCACATGGTTTTAAAATTTCTTCTAGTACTCATGCAACTAAAAATATTTGAAAGCTGACCAATGTTTCTTAGAGTATGGCCCACAAGCCGCCTTCACCAGAAACACCTGGGTATTTGTTAAAAATGCAAATTTGTACGCCCCACCTCAGACCCATAGTATTTGAATCTATAGGGTAGGGCCTGGGAATCTTCACCTTTAGCAAGCATTATGGTTGAATCAGATGTACACCAAAGTTGAGAGCCACTGTACTTAATGTTACTTTGTACTCATTATTGCCTTGTGGTGATATCTTCCAGAAACAATATAATAAAGTTTGAATCATTTTTTGGATTCGTTTATCCTTTGACTTTCTGGACAGGCATTTGTTATAAGCTAAATTATACAAACTCAACACAGGCTGCTGATACCTATTCAAAATTTATATGGCAGAGTCAGTGTCAGTGGGAACCATCTCTTTATGCATCACTTAATAATTTTCAGCAATAGAGAATAGTGATGTTTTCTTTAATATGTTCTTCATTTTATTTTTAAAACTATATATGTATTGATTTTAAAGAGGAAGAGGGAGAGAGAGGTGGAAACATCGATGATGAGAGAGAATCATTGATCAGCTGCCTCCTGAACGCCTTACACTCGGGACCAAGCCCACAACCCGGGCATGTGCCCTGACCAGGAATCAAACTGTGACCTCCTGATTCAGGCCGATGCTCACCCACTGAGCCTCCCGGGCTGGGCTTTAATATGTCCTTTAAAAATTTGATGCCATTTTTGGATAAGCTGTATATAGGTCCAACAAAAAAAAAAGGAAAGTAGGCATTCCCTTTATACAGGTATGACCATACCATATGTCTTAAAAATAGACTTAAACAACGAACGTGCTATTTATTATTGTCAGAAAGGTGGGTTAAAGCTCAAGGTGTCTGGCATTCCATGGGTGATTTTTAAGATTTCTAAAAATTTCCTCGGCCAAAATAGTATTAACCATGCTACTTGAGGCTTAGACTTTAATGAATAAACATTCAGCAAATGACCTATTTTAAAATTACTCTTGAAGAAGTTTGGTTCTGCCCTCTGTTACTCTCTAGAGGCAAGATGTGCTGACTGATTAAGCATGCATCTTTGTTAGGTTTCTCAGTTTTCATGTGATTCCACTATTAATTGTCAACATAGAGTGTATGCCAGCAATGAACCACGGAATACAAGATCTTGTACTCACTATTATTCAATAGTTAGCGCATGCTCAGTTTCAAGAAACTATATTTATGGAGAATATACAGTTGACTAATTCTCGTGGGTGTGTATTCTAAAATCTAACGCTGCATTAAGTCAAACTAACAGCTATGTAATGAGCCATACTGTCTTCTGTAAAACCTCCTTTTAAGGTCAGTCCCAACTTTAGCACGTTAGATACACACACTCTAGAAAATTAATCTGTATTGTATGCACTGGATGCTCGACCTGTTTTTAATATTTTAATACTTACTTCTACACTAAATAATAGCCATGGCTAAAAAAGGACACACAAAACCTTAAGCACTTATACCCAAATCAGCATATTTTAAACTAAAATGCATACTCTCACATGCATACCCCACAAATTAAAAAACATTTAAACTAAATATTTGTTTCTTTTCTTAGAACGTCTCTTTCCTTTTTCCAATACAGCAGAAATAGGCTATAAAGAGACGTGTTTTAATATTATTCCAACTAAGGCTTACACTTTATGTTTTTAAACTGTAATACTTAAGACAAAATAAAGCCTCAAAGACTGGCTGAATAAGCATCCTTGTTTTAAAAAAATACTTATATACTTGGTTCTTTAAGAAAATTGAGAAAAATGCTGTTCTTTTCATTCAATTTACCCTGAAAGTTATCACTCAAAACGTTTTAAAGCAATAACCTTCATATGTTGCTGTGCTAAAATACAATATAAAAGGGAAGGGGGGAAAAAAGCAAGGAAGTCCGAGCAATTAGAAATAAGCTATTTCAAGACTTCTGAAAGAATGTGCAGATTCTGGGACTTATATAACCATGCTCTGGGATCTGTGGTGATGGGGTTCAAGGCAGGCCACCCCAAAATGTTCCACTCTGGTGTATTGATTATTTTGAAGTAGTTACTCATGAAACAGCGGGTGCAAGGACACTCTGAGCCTCCTTTGTCTGCCTGAAGCAGGAAATAAGTCTCATGTGAAAGGTACCCTCGCTGCTCCAGGGAGTGGAGAGGTGCCCTTCTCACCAGAGAGAGAAAATTCAAGGCTGAGAAGGCCGTGCAAACAAACTCTGTTTAGTTTCTTCACAATTAGTACGGGAGCCTACGTTCCTTTGTCTTGTCAGTTCTTCATAAATTTGTTTCTTTGTCTAGAAGGTATACAAACAGCCTGCTCCAGCAATTCCTTCAATCCCAGACCTCTGTAGGCACAAAATTAAATGTCTTTTTTTCTCCTGTTCATCAGTCTTGTGTCAATTCAATTATTAGACCAGCTACAAAAACCTAGGAGGGAAAAAGGAAAAGTTTTCCTCCCCTACACTGAGAAACATACATGCGCTTCGCTGCAATAAGGTCCACTTGACAACACTGTTATTTAAACCTTTGTATGTGTGATGAGAGTCAATTCTTTTACAAGGCTGTGATGGATAAAGAACAATGAATTCTCATCAAGCATTCCCATTCTACAAAACGGAGTTATAGCAATGTCCGAGAGATCCAAGATACAGAAGGAAAAGTAATAAAGTGATCCTTTCAATCAATTGTTGAGAAAGAAAGACACAACTATTCATATTTTATTACCTTGAAAGAGGCTTCATGACTAAAAGAATCCTTCTCGCCTTGGCCAGGTGGCTAAGTTAAAGCACCCTCTCATTAATCAAAAGGTTGTGGGTTTGATTCCAGGTCAGAGCACATACCTAGGTTGTGGGTCTGATATCCATAAGGGAGTTAACCGATACATGTTTCTCTCTCACTTTATACTTCTCTCTCTCTCCCCTTCTCTGTCTCTCTCTCAAAATCAATAAAAAAACATATTCTTGGATTAAAAAAATTAATGAAACAATCCTTCTCCATCTATCCTTTCCAACTGCCCACTGTACTGAGTGCTTATGCCCAATGTGCTAGGCCCTGGGGATACAATGGTGGTTGGGAGCAGGCATCAGCCTGCCCACATGGGACTTAAGGCTACAGGTCATAGGCATCCACCAAATGACCACACTGATGAAGGTTACATCATAAACTGGGATAAGAACTCTGAAAGGAAAGAACAGTTCTATGGTGACTATGTAACAAAGGAGCCTGAATAAACGCTATTTAAAATCAGTGGGGCTTCCGTTAAGCCTTTGGTTCTTCCCACCAACACAATTCAGGACACAACTCTAGGAAGAAAAGCAGTACAACTAAAACAACTTAGAATCCAATATTTATTTCCAAGGAGGTTTCTTCATTTAATTTGTTTTTAAATAACAATTTTACCCCTACCATATCATAAATGCAGATTTTTAATGGAATGTAATTCCCACCATGGGATACTGTACCTATCCTACTAAAATATTAAGATTTTAATACTTCAGTGTAAAATCAGTATCTTAATTAAATTCTTATTTTCAAGAGAGGCTTTTTTGGGATATACAACATTTCTCCCCCAAAGTGGCTAAATTTTCTCGGAAGAGGAGAGCTAAGTAGCACAAATCGATATTCCATTTTTTGAAGGTTATTACAAAACCAGCAAGCAACTGCAAATGCATGGAGGCAAAAACCTTTCTATTTTTCTCCTGGGTATAATTTCAAATCATTCTGATGACAGCTATTGGCTGCAAGACCTGTGTACAACATTCAGCAAATTTCAACCAAGCTTAATAATTAATGAACATCCTATGTCATTAATTTATAATAAATCAAAGCTACTTTAGAGTTTTCAAATGCACTGCTTAAGATTCTTCCCAAATGTAAACTAGCTGATGGTGACAGCCCTAAAATTCCTTGATTTGAATGTGCCATAATACACCTTCTGAAAATCCAGCCAGTGTTCAAGGAGGGAGTTAAGGGTTCTGGAAGCGGGCAGGCTACCGAATTTCTTTCCGGAATTAGTGAGAGCTCTTCCTGCAACTAGATAGATGTGGAAATAAAGAGACTTCCTTCCCAAAACAGGAGAAAAGTTATTTTATTATTATGATTATTTTAGCTATCAGGATTCTTACCTCTTTCCTACGAGATAAATTCTGGTGAATTAATTTGTGTGTGTGTTTTAGTCTTTATGTCAATGGTTCTCAACCTTCTGGCCCTTTAAATACAGTTCCTCATGTTGTGACCCAACCATAAAATTATTTTCGTTGCTACTTCATAACTGTAATGTTGCTACTGTTATGAATTGTCATGTAAATATCTGATATGCAGGATGGTCTTAGGCAACCCCTGTGAAAGAGTCGTTCCACCGCCAAAGGGGTCGCGACCCACAGGTTGAGAACTGCTGCTTTATGTACATATGGAGCATTTGATACAAAAAAAATTTTTTTTAATCCTCACCCAAGGATATTTTTTGCATTGATTTTTTAAAAGAGAGAGTTGAGGGGAGGGAGGAGGGGGAGACAGAGAAAGAGAGAAAAAGAGAGAAAGAGGGGGGGGGATATGGATGTGGATGTGAAATTTCAGATATTAAAATGTCGTATATCCCAATTGTTTGCCTCCTGCACACACACCGGCCAGGGCCAAGGATGGAGCCTGCAACCGAGGTATGTGCCCTTAACAGGGAATCGAATCCAAGACTCTTCAGTCTTTGGGGCAATGCTCTAACCACTGAGCAACCGGCCAGGGCTGTCAAAAATTTTGACTGCATTTGGTAAAATAATGAACTTTAAAATAAAATAAGGCAACTGAGTGAAAAAACAGCTTCAGAACATTCAGCCTAAATAATTTATTATTGCTACTTATGCCAACAAAGACAGACCACGTAATTTTAACTGAAACGAGTGACAGAGAGAAACCTTATTACATTAACCCTTAGCTTCCACTAGTAGTCTCTCTGTAGTTCCTAGTACCTCCCCACAATTCGTTGTTCCCTGAAGCCCTAATCCCTGTTTCCTTTGTTAAAATTCACTTCTTTTCTTTGAACTCCTGGGCACGTAGAAATGAATAAAAATGTGTGCCTTTTCTCTTGTTCATCTGTCCTTTGTTAATTTACTTCACAGGCTGCCAGGCACTTAACCAAAGAGAGTGAAGGAAAAGTTTTTTCTCCCCAACAATTACTTATAACTGTAAAAAAGCAACAATAGTCAATGAGGGGAAATTCTTCCATGGATTATTACCTAATTAGTAAAAATAAAAGTACTAAAATAAAAGTAAGCTGTACCATGAATAACTGCTCATAATATAACAATAAAAATTATTATATTTTAAATATACGAATTGATACTGAAAGGGAATACACAAAAATTGCTAAAGGTACATTAGGATGACAAGATTATGGTGATTTTCCTTTCCTGTTTTTGCCAAACTTTCTGGAATGCTTAGTTACACATTGAGAATTTCAGATATTAAAAGAAAGTTAAGAAGCATGCTTACAAAAAGATGATTGAAAAATAAAGTTATTTTTGTCACTAGAAATGGGTTTATCTCCCTAATTCTTCACCAAAAAACATTTACATATCACAGAAAACGAAAGGAAACAAGTCTGTCCTGCTGTTTTTCATTTCAAAGATTGAGTTCTTCGAGGCAGAAAGGGTCCTCTGTCTCATCCCCACCTCTTATTACAAGCAAAGTTACCATTTCCTGGGTGGTGACTTGTAGAACCTGGCCTCATCCAGCATCATGAACCACAGAGCTCATCCCTTGCTGTGAGGGAGCTGACTTAACACACACCACAGCAAAGCAAAGTCCAAGATTTATCACAGAATTAAAAAATATATATATTAACTGCTCTAAACGTACAGCACAATTAATAGCTCCTGAAGAACACAGCTCTTCTCTACACCTCATTTCCATTTCATGCATTCCAAGGTGTGTGCACCTCTTAGGTTCCCATGACAGAAATTCTTTCTTTATGTTTTTTTTTTTGTTAATCCTCACCCGAAGATATTTTTTCCATTGATTTTTAGAGAGAACGGAAAGGAGGGAGGAAGGGGGAGAGGGAGAGGCAGAGAGAAAGAAACACTGATGTGAGAGAGACATATTGACTGGTTGCCTCCCCCATGTTCCCTGACAGGGGCCGGGGATCCAACCTGTAACCCAGGTACATGCCCTTGACTGGGAATCAAACCCATGACCCTTCGATGTGCGGGCCAACGCTCTAACCACTGAGCATACAGGTCAGGGCACAAGGTTTCTTCAATCAACTTAGTTGCTATTGGTTACAGCCGGTATGAAGTCTACGAAAAGTCTAAAACACTATACAAAATTGACACAACTGCCTGGCCGGTGTTGCTCATGGTTGAGCATTGACCTATGAACCAGGAAGTCATGGTTCAATTCCTGGTCTGGGCACATGCCTCAGTTGTGAGCTAGATTCCCAGGGGGTGTGTGCCTGAGCAGATGATCAATGATTCTCTCTTATCAGTGATGTTTTTATCTGTCTCTCCCTCTCTCTTCCTCTCTGAAATCAATAAAAATATATTTTAAGAAAACAACAGAGAAAACCCCTGACACAACAGAGAGTTACCTTAAAGGCCCCATCTTATTCCTAACACAAACTGTACACCTTTAAGGATATTTAAGAAAATACATAAATATTTAAGAATATACTTAAGAATGTTTTACAAATATGCCAAACTCCATATATTTGATAACTAAGAGAACTCTCACATTTGTATAGACATACTCATGTATGTAAACAGCTTTCATTTAGTTCTTGATGTTTTCACCTAATCTGAATCCAACTAAAATTCCTGAATGACACACTGTGACCATGATTATTGACTAGTATTAATAGCCCTGAATTATAAAAGCATCATACTTACATGCTTCCATATTTAAATTATGTATTTTGATTATCAGAAATACAAAATTCAAATATTCAAAGCAAGAACTCTTAAAAAATGTTAAGCTTTGACTCAGTACTTTTGTAACTCTTGTGTTACAAAAAACCATGAAAACTCGGCATTGTTAATCTTAGATCAAGCAAGTGGAAAGCTTAAATATTAACTTTTACCTTCTTGGTTCTCCATCACATGTTACTTGCTGTTTAGGCAGTATTATTTCATTCTGTCTGTGATAAGAAATCTAGAAAAATTTGTATAATATAAGAGATTATGATCCAGAAATGGATTATGGCACTATCTTTTTAAATAGAATAAGTCTTGTAGAATAGTGCCTTCTAATTAAGAATGATTCTCATGTATTAAAAACTTAACCTATGCTTTGAAACTGGCCTATAGATCAACTGCAAGTTATTTATTCATGTCACCTTGAGGTTCTGATAAGAAAAACAAAGTATAATGTCAAGATAGTACACCAACACTTACAAATTTTGGTTGAGTCAATATTCAGCAGACATTGTGAATGACTCAGTGAAATGCTACGAAAGAGGATTGGTGCTTTCAATGTGTGATTTGCATCTTCAGTGATAAGTGGTAAATCTTGGAAATTAAAATTAACACCTTTAGATTTGTGACAACGTGTTACTACCTTAATGCCCTTCTTATTGACTGAAGTTTGACTTTGTTCTTTCATTTTATTTCTAGAACATGTCCAACAGATTTTTATCTCTGAAACTGAACAACTCTGGTTGGACAGCGTAGAAGATTTACTCGCAACACACATTTCTTAGAAAGAGAATTTTTCACTTCTGTC
Organism: Myotis davidii; assembly: GCF_000327345.1. NCBI lineage: Eukaryota > Metazoa > Chordata > Mammalia > Chiroptera > Vespertilionidae > Myotis > Myotis davidii. The sequence continues at coordinate 3,676,921 of NW_006300032.1, read as the reverse complement.
CTTGATACGCCCCTGCCAGTGCTCTTTCCGTATGAATATGTGTATTTTGTTATAAAGGAGGAAGTTACTCCATTTAACCTAAGATACTTTGATCTCTCAGGAGGTTTAGGCAAGTAAATGATGGTACTGAAAAGTTCAATTGCATTGACGCTTATTTCAAAGATCACCCAATCTAAATATCATCAAGCTCAGAAAAGTAAAAGCTATGGAACATCAGAGAAGCATTTTCTCTGGATAAATTTCTACCAGATTTTTATACAGAGTAAAGTGGCCAATTAATATATTTTTAGAAGTTTGATCCTATATCATTTAAAAGGCAAATCATACACCAAATGATATGTATAGAGAATTAATAACCGCAATCATGATGGTCATTTACTGAACATCTATTATGTTCCAGACTGTACCAGATGTGCTACACACTGTCTCATTCATGCAGTCTTCACAATGAGCCTGCATGGTAAGCAATATCCTCCCCACTGCACAGAGATGAAAGCCAAGGCTCGAAAAAGTTAAGCAACTTGTCTAAGGTTAATGTCTAAATCATGAATAAAATCCACACTGATTTGACGTTAAAACCTAGTATCTTAACTACCATGCTACAGTATTCTCTAAAAAAATTTTTTTCTAAACATGGCATTACAAATGTCTGTAGTCTTTTTACTGTTTTGGTTTCTGCCCCCACCCCACCCCACCCTCCGTTAATGGTATTTTGACGAATATATAATGTATTTAAAGCCATAGAGTTTTTAAATGATCATTTAAGGAAAGAACTTGCATTATTTTTTAGTTTCGAGTAAGGCTATAATTTGCTGTATGGGTTAAAAGTCACTTTCTTGGTTATAAACTCATTTGACCATCTTTTTTTGTTTTGGTTTGGTTTGGTTTTTGTTTAATCATTTGAGCATCTTCACTTGAGTTGGCAGGTATGACTATTGTCATTTTATAGGGGAGGGATGGAGTTCAGAGAGGTCAAAGGATTTGCTTCTGGTCACACAGTATTTTAGCTGCGTGTGGAAATCTGCTTTTTGACTCTAAAACATTCTTGATAAAGGCATAGATTCTACGTAAGTTTGAGAATCACGGGTGTTTTGTGGGTGATTTAACAAAACGTTTAGCTTCTAGAAAAATATGCCAACATAAAATTCCTGGTGAAGAAGCTTGGGTTTGCCTGGTTGTGTGGTTTTCACTGAGGGTGTGGAAAGGGCTGCCCCTTCTGAGCAGAGTTCTGACCTCATCCGGGGCTCGGAGGAGGGTCTCTTGTAGCCTGGGACCAGGCATTTTACCACAGATTATGTTTTCTAGAGTCCTTCATGGAATTCCTTCTCACCAAGGAAATCCACTTTTTGGTTTTCTGTTCTGCTAGACACACAGTTAATCATCTGTCACAGGAAACAGAAACATTTCCTGCTGTCTTTTTCTTTTATTTTTTCCAAAAGTTGAAACAAACCATTAGTGCTTTGTCAACCACTAAAAAAATAATAATCCTGTTCTACTGCAGTAAGACCCTTGGTTTTTACATAAAACCATATTCCTGTTTCTGTTATTTCGTGTTTTATAAAGAGAGTAGGTGGGGCTTTGTTGCCCTACGGAAGACTAGATATTGATTCATTAATGTGATGGATCGATGAGGTGCCTATTGGTTGCCAGGCACTATAGTAGGCGCTTGGGACGCAGCAGTGAACAAAACAGCCAAGATTCCTTGGCCGCATCAAGTGGACATTCTAGTGTGAGGAGGCAGACAATGAACACTATTGCTTCAGCTAGTGATAACTGCAAAGGTGAGAATAGGCCAAATAAGGATAGAAAGCAGTTTTTCTGGGGTGTTGGAGATAGGAGGGGGGACGGGGGGAGAGGTTACACTTAAATCTTATTACAATTACTCCAGAGCAGCTTGATGATGAAAACAGGGTCTGCCCTGCAGCTGTATGGACTTTCCTGAATGATCAAGGGGTACCATGTGAAGTGTATAGAGCACAGCCCCCCCTTCCTCTCCACCCCCCAAAGTCATGTTTTCACATTGAAATTTTAATTTATGGAAACAATAAGCCTCTATGTTTCCTACTTTTCCAAGGCCTATTCTATATCAAACTAAAAGTTGGACACTGGACAAGTAAGCCATAACCCAACGTCTTAGAAAAATGTATTATTTTTAAACCACTTATCTAAGATTTTTTGATTAATTATCTGGATTTATAAAAATATTTCCCCTCTATTTAAAATTTATCTATTGGACATTTACCCAATTTTCTTACTGAGTAACCCGTATTTTAATTAACTCAAGCAATTTTATTTTAGCACATTTAAATAAGTCATTATGAACCCAGAGCTTATTATGCATCAACGGTCTTCTGCTAATACTTGAATACCGTATGTAAATATGCTTTCTGTATAGAAAGATATGTCTCCATAAAACAGACTCATTAAGTACAAAATGAATTTGAGAGTGACTTAACTGAACAAATACACATAATAACACCTGGAAAACCAGGCATTCGGTGAGGCACTTCACCGCTTCTCTAATGTATACACAACCCTACAAATTAGAGATTATTCCCATTGCACAGTGAGGACACTGACACACTTATACAGTAAAAATAACTTGTCTAAAGTCACAGAACCAGGGTTAGAGCTAAAAGGCAGACTCAGATCCAGTTCTAGGGATGTTTCTAACATGTCACTCTGACTTTATGTTTTATAATCATACCAAAAGCAAACCACTATTGACACCAAAAGCCATCTCCTAATGGTTATTGGATACTGACATTATATATGACATGTTTCTTTCCTAGATCAGATGTGTTTTTATTCTAAAATTTGAAAATACTACCTATGAAAATGAAGATATATAATATTTTAAAAGGGCAAGTTATTTAGTAAATAAAGCAGCTTTATTATGCTTAAAAGCTGATTAAAAATACCCCTCCAAAATGAAGCACATAGGATTCCGATGACCATAGTTTTCTCGGTAAAGCCCACACGTGATTGAGTTCTTACATGCTATGAAAGTGGAAGCATTCTGGTGAGCAAAGTTAAAACAGAGCTCCCCACAAACATCCCTCTAAACAGGAAAGCAATCATCTTTCAAAATCTTCCTCATCTGATCCAGATACCAATATTGGGAACCTTATGAAATCATCAATAAATTATGTCCAAAACTTTTCTTTGGATAGCAGCGTAATTATGCATGTAGATGACTACTGCCTCAATCCAGTCCTTTCTTTAAGAAGATCCTAAGAGTTTTTAAGAATTTTCTCTTTTTGCCAAAAGAAAAAAAGGTGGGAACATGGAGAATAACAGTGGTTTGCCTTTAATTTTTATAGAGGCTCCAGGACAATGAAGACAAAATATAAATCCATTATCTCTAGAACATAATAGAGTAATTAATTTCATTAAAATTTCCACTGCTTTTTCTATGAACATTAAAACCAACAAGGCTCCTCCCTCCCCCCAAAAAAGGATCTATTAAAAGATTTCCTACTTTGCACCTGTTGAAAGTGTTAATTTGTCAAAACTGGTTTAAAGAGTGCCCAATTCCTGTACTCCCTTATTAAGAGTTTCAAAACACATTTTAAGCCCAAGAACTTACAGTCCAGTTTAGTGTCTTCCATCCTAAAATCCTTCTTTCTTGATTATTCTGCAACATATCTGCATGTCTTCCTCTTGCCTTGGGCTCCTCAGCCAGGCAAAGACCAAAGAATCAGGGACGAGGCCATTTAATAGTCCTTAAGTATTATCTCTCACACAGCTCGGGGTACACTCAGGAGACAGGCGAAGGGTGGCGAGACATGCAACTCTACAGCCACTGTTTTTTAAACAGTAACCTTGTTCACTGAACCAAGCAAAAACCGAGACAGGCTTCTGTTCAAAAGAGCCAGTGAAGCTCAAATGGGTGTGGGCTGGGAGCAGGGGAGGCCGTTCCTGGTTAAAAAATGGTTGCTAAACATGAGTTTGATCTCAGGGATTCAAACTCAGCTGGGGCCCCAAACAGGATGTGCATCAAACCTATATTAAAAAAACTTAATTCCTTACCAAAATCATCTAAATGTTATTTGCTCTGTTCCCGGACTCTTCTGCCTTTTGGTTTCCTGATGTACTAAAAATGACATTTAAAACCCTGAAGATTATGGCCGATTTTGTTCCCACACCAAAAGCATCTGAAAAGGGTGATCATTAAGAATTAGTCAAGCAGAGAGACCTCTGTTCTTTTTCTCCCTTCACTGAAAACAGACAGAGAGCTGTAGAAAAAAATGCATGAAATGAAGTTTCAATGCCCTTCAAAAGGTCCAGAAGATTGACTTGCTTTAGCAAGGGTTGAAAATTCTGAAGGTCTTCAAAGAGTAGAGGAAGAACAAATGAATAGAAACGTAAATGTTTTAGAAATTATTTCTAGATAAATGAAGTATAGATCCTCAGAATTTATCTTTTTCCAGCCCATGATAAATTGCATTATAAACTGAATTAGAGATTTCTATCACGACTTTACCTTAGGCTTGTCTTTAAAAGGATTTTTTGTCTAGGAGCAGACATAGAGAGGGAATGAAAAAAGGATAATGTTAAGTCCTCACTGTGCCCTTATCAAATTTAAAAACATGTGACATGGGGGCCAGAGTACTTTGATTAAAACCAATTAACTTAAATTAGTTTGGGTGAGCAATGGGCCTGCTTTGGAAAAGGAAATTCAATGTTTAGAAAAAATAACTGCTTTCAAGCCTCTCTGAGTGGCAGGACTTGAATCAGTAAAGAAACTGGACACAGGATATCTAAGATGTAGGAGGATCAAGCGCCCACTGGACATGGGAATGAACCTTTTTAATGCCCTCGGAACCATAGATTACTTAGTAGGAGCTAGTGGAATGCTGGAATGCCAGGGGTAGTCCAGCACCATCCCAACACTTCCAGGGTTCCAGCATCACAGCTGCCTAAGTACCATCACTCCCCTTAACCAGTTGCTTTTATTTTCAAAAACAGCCTGTATAAATATAGACTATATCTCCAGTTCAGGGTTTCCAACATGGTACTATTGACATTTTAGATGGGATGACTGCTTACTGGGGCTGGCAAGGGAGTGAGAGGACGCAGTCCTGTGTGTTCTAGGAAGTTTAGTAGCATCCCTGTCCTAACCTGCCATATCTAATGGCACCATGGCCACACACTCCTCCCCAGAACTGAGTCCATCAAAAAAATGTGTTCAGACATTGCCAAATATCCCCTGGGAGACAAAATTATTTCTGGTAAGAAACAAAAAAAATCACAGCCCTAGTGTCTCCAAATCCATGGTGACCTTGTTTCCCAAGCAGGGCTAGACTGGGGGAGGTAAACAGACACTTAGAATATAAGTGCTTTCAGCTGCTGCACTGCTCTATGGTGGTGGCGGTGGTTGTTCTGAGCAGACCTTCATGTTGCTAAGAGGGATGTGGGATTGACTCTGCTGGAAAGGCTGGTCAATGTTCTCCAAGCTGTGACTGGAGGTCATAACCATGCCCAACGTGCCCCGTAGGCTCATGTTTGGTACAATAGCTGGGAGGTACTCAAATACTGCCTAAATGCCTGAAGAAGTGGAAGAATTCTCTACTTCTGTCCAATCAAAGCAACCAAATCCATGAGATAGCATAAGCACTAACATAAGAAACATGTTGGCTACTAGTTTCAGGAATTTTTGAGGCATGTTATCAAGATATTAACTTATTTCCATAATTCCACACCCATAGATTCAGTTGGGCACCATGTTAGGACTGATACCTTAAATTACCTGGTAGCTCATTTAACTGTAACAAAGACAGGAACCATGAATTTATCAAACAAACAAAAAGTAACTCCGATTAGCAAAAAAACCACAAAAAAACTTTTCATTCCCTCCTTCAAAATCTAAATATTCTTCAGACTCAAATGTACCTCGCTCAGCTTTGTACTTTCCAGTTCACTGAAAATTAGAAACACCCAGTACTGGGGGGACAAAAAGTTGTTATGAGAAGCCCCTAGGTAGTCTATACCTTCCAAAGCTTGACCTCCAAAAACAATCACCCAACACAGCTATGAGATTAATGTTTCTAGAATGCAAATCTGATCACATAATTTCTTTGGATGCCTCAATTTTCCTTGGGATCCACTCCAGGCCCCTCAGCACAAGATACCTGCTCTTCATGGTCTCACTGCGGCTTTTCTCACCCTGTTAGCGGCACCACCGCTGCTTGCCTAGCCTTGAAACAACTGCATTCGGCTGCGTTCCCCTGAACTCGGTTTTCCTCTCACCATCAGTTGTGAACATGCTGCCACTTGAAGAAGCATCTCCCTTCGTCTGGCTGGGTTCCATGAGCCCTATTATCTCCACTTTCCATCAATCAGCTCCTCGGGAAGACTCCCCAGCGCCTCCCCTGGGGTGGCGCCCATCCAGGGCGCTGCGATCAGCAGTGGGCACAGCTGGGATTTAGAGATGGGAAAGAGAGGGGCCAACGGAAGAAGACTCTGCCTTCTGAACTATGGATTCTTCCTCCCATAAATGATATACCTAAACTTATTGATCGCCTGTCATAGGTCAGGCATGCTTCTCAGGGCCTTTACACATATGAACTGGTCTAATCTCACAAACCTGATTTTCATGCCAATTTTAAGATGCGAAAACTCAGATATACTGTGTAGAATAACCTGTGGAAGCTAGTGAATGGCAGACTCTATCTGCCCTCTGCCTGGGTGGCTTCCCACTTCCGAGTGCCCGGGAAGCATCAGGCCAGAGTCGCCTGCTGAGGAGAAATGACTGGTACGGCAAGCAGAGAAGACAGGCAGGGAAAGGCAGGAGGTGACACTGTGTGGAGACAGGGCACCATTCTTCCCTTAGGAACGACAGTTTGTAACTAACTGGGGCTGTATTCATCCGGAAAAACAGCTGAATGCTAACGAGAGAGGAACGAGAATAAAGGGTCTTGTATATGACAAGCGGCTCAAGGAGATGTCTATGTTTGGTGCATGGAGCAGTGGGTACCATCAATGACGCATCATCTGACATTGTAACTACCGCAGAAAGAGGCACATTTCCAACACCACCCCGCATTGGTTTCATCTTCAATTCACAGCAAAACTATTTCAATGTAGAATACTGGCAGAGGGATGAAGGCAGAAAGGATAGTTTATAATTCTGAATTAAGGAAATGGAAATCACTCTTCAAATATAAGTTTTTTTAAGATAATAAGTACACAAATCCTAAGACATTAAGGGTAAATAAAAATTTTTAAAGTAGATCTTACATAATAATCTGTAATTAATATAAAACACGGCACATATTTCGAAAGGGGACTTGAATTATAAGCTAGACTACAGAATAGTTTCAGGGAAACTGAGGAGTCTACCTTCTTCCATTTTTTTATGCTTATTCATCTCAATGACCAGCTGCTTGTCTGAGAGGCCTCCCCCAACTGCTCTGTGGTAGAGGCGATGATTCGTCAGCTCTTTGCTCCAACCTGAGTCCCCACTGTTATCCTTAAGTCTGCAGAGCACCCTTAGCAGGGGAACACGTGGCAGAGGCTCCTGTCCTTCAGCTTTTTCTCTCTCATCAAGTCTGCTCATTTATCACCTGCTTCCTTCCCCCCACCACCCCCTTTCCTACTAGTCCCTCTTCACTTTGGCTACTAATAGAGAAACCAGTTCTTATAAAACAGGAACTTTTAAGCTTCAGCAAGAATTCTGAGATTATGAGATATCCAGTGGTGTTTTTGTTTTTAACAAAGCTTTATTCCACAGAAAATTATGTGATCCAGCATTGTTTTGCACTCCTCAGAAAACAGAAGGGGAGGCTTGTGTGTATGTGTAATAACAAATATATGAACACACACACACACACACACACACACACACACACACACAGATGAAGACCTAGTTGCTCTACATAGCTACTATGAAAGGAATAAAGTTGACTGAGTTAATTTACTCTGGAATGCTCTATCAAAAGGGATCCCATTTGGTTTCTGTCCCTAGTCCGTAGGTGACATGGAGCAAGTCATTTACTCTCTAGAACTATAGTGTCCACTATAGTATCCACCAGTCACACATGACTATTTAAATTAAATTAAAATTCTGTTCCTCAGTTGCACTAGGCACAAGTTAAGTGCTCAACAGGACATGGCTCATAAAATGGACACAAATGTCGCAGTATATTCTCTTTATAGATCAAATGTACTGGGATAAGCACACTGATTGGAAATTTAGGGGAAATCAAATTTAGAAGTCACCTGATTGCCTTAATAGACGGTAACGAAATTTGATGAGTTAATGCTCAATCCCACTGACTTTTTAATTCTTTAAAATATGAATCCATAATGCATTTTTACAGATGACAAAAATAGATATTAGACTCCATTAGTGGGCTCCACAAGTCTGTTGCGGATGAACATTTTTCTCCTCTTCCTATAACCCTGTGAAACACCAAGTACATCTAATGGACCAATTAGAGTGATAACCCATCACAGCCTGTTCACTGCCATAGCTAAACAAACCACTCTTAGAACAAGGATCACTGACTGTGAATGAAAATTCTCTCTCTAAATCCTGGACGTAGGAAAAACTGAGCAGCTATCTGCTCAGTGCACCGAAGTCAGTGGGAAATCATAAAAGTATGCAAAAGGCTAAGGTGTATTTGGGGGGACAATCTATTGGGAGGGGGGAGAAAAGGGAAAACACTACATTCAAATCCTTCATAAAGTAATATATCAGGAGGCAGGCAAAATCATTAACCAGCCAGGAGTCTCCACCCTCGGCGATCACCGGGACAGGTCAGAGGTCACCAGAAGACGAAGCGGCCTCCTGGAAACAGACGCAGTGCAGGTGTCGTAGCTGGTGATCTCCTTCCCTGCCCTTTACATCTCTAATAATAGATCATGTGGGTGTACCTACTCTGCTTTTTTTTTTCAGATTAAAATCTCTGCACATCATTTCTCTAATAGCAACCATATGGGAAGCATCTGTAGCTTTTCTCAATTCTAATTTTCATAAGCAGGAGAAACATGGACAAAAATAGCCCGCAGCCTGTCAGAGCCACTACAGACTGACCTAGTTGGGCGCAGCAGGCTGAGTGCCTCTGAGCTGGTTCATCCTGCCCAGCTTGGAGGCTGCAGTGCCCCAGGGTCCCTGAGCAGAGTTTGCAGGGTCTTCACAATGTATGCGGTTATAGTTGAGGGGTCACACTTGGGCCTTTGAAACTATTCTAGCATGGGTCGGACTAAACTCCCTACCACCATCTCCAATTCAATTGTGAAACAGGGAGATTTCTGAAATCACAATTCTCAAAACAACAAAGATTTAAACGAACAGACAACAAAAATCCCTAACAATGCTAAATTGCACATGCTAAAATGGGGAAAGTATCTGTAACACATGTGGCCATAAAAAGGTCGGTATCTTTTATTTATAAAAAGAAAAAGATTAAACACCCCAATAGGAAACAGCAGAAAAATAGACACGCAATTCACAAAAGAAAGGAAAGTGCTAACAAGCATGTAAAAATATTTATCATCACCAGTAGTCACAGAAATGCCACTTGAAACAATAAACCATCATTTATTTGCCCATAAAATCCACAGAAAACTCAAATAACAGGATATCAATCTTAACCATTTTAGAAGAATGTTTCAAAAATGCTTCTGACACTAAGTGGAAAGAAAACAGGTTGTAAAACCATAATGTGCAATAATACAAGTTTGTAAATACACACACTTTGTAGAGTTTACAAAGGCCAGAATATACATCAAAATGTTAACATAGCTATAAGTAGATGGTGGGATCACGTCTGATTTAAAGACAACTTTAATCTTTTCTTGCATTTTCTAAATGTCTCAATATTTATTAGTTCTCTTATTAGAAAAATGCACATTACATTTAAAATACTTCAGCAGTCACTCGTAAGAGATGCCTGGAGACTATTTCTGTTCATCATTTTCTGTGCTCCTGCTGTTAGTGATGGTAGAAAAGATGCTTGAGGTTTTACCACTAATACGGGCACTCACTTCTTGGGCTAATGTGGAGCTGAAAGTCCTGATAAGAGGCATACTTATTCTGGGAAAAAGGTTTCTCAAAAAAAACAAAACAAACAAACAGACAAAACAACCTCTCAAAACAGACAAGCCTTAAGATAAAGGGGCAGCTTATACTTTACATACTTTCACATTGTGTTCATATTTAGAAAATTATAACTTATTTCACAAAAGGCAAATTTCTATAACTGATTTCGTTTTCAAAATCCCTTTTTAAAAGTTTCAGGTAGCTTTTAGATAATATTCCTGTACAAGCTTTTCCACTTTTGAAAAAAAGACAAATGCTAAGTATTAGCTTCTCTCACATTTTTATTCATTTTTTTTCACCTCTGAAGATGGTGGTGACACTACTTTGGCTGTCTTTTAAGGAAGATTCCCCCCTCCCCCGCCCTTTTTTTGTATCATCAGATACAGTGAAAACAAATATGATTCTACATTTATTTTATAAATAGTATGTGCTCCCCTACCCAAATTATCACTAATATAAAATCCTACTTTGCTTATAAAATAGTGTCTCTTCCTGTCAAGCAACAGATCTGTATTGATTCTTGCTGTGTGCCATGCCAGGCACTTCTTAGGTTTTCATGTGCTATGAGAAATAGCTATGAAACATTACAGAAGACACATGTGATATACAGTTAGGAATTTTTACATATTTGCATGACCTGTGTCGATCCCTACAAAGGCCATGCTTTTTCCTTCGTCACTGCTCTCTTTTTGCAATTTTCTTCAGATTTCTGATTTTAATAGGAACATGTCTCTAGTAGATTCTAATGTCCCTGGTAACATCAAAAAGGTTCCAAATTAAGGCCATTTCTCTACTTTCCAAGAGTAAACTTTGTATCTTTTCATGACACTTCAGAATATATCTCCTCACTTGTGGAAAAAAAATCAATGCATAAATTTACTTAAGTCTTGAAAAGCAACTCAGGCACCTTCAACTAGAAAAAGGTCTCTTTTTAAGTTGCTACTAACCAGGGAATGCCTGATTAACATCCACCCTTAATCCCCAACACTAATAATCTGTTCTTTTCTTTTCCAATCCTGACTAAGCGTATAACCTCATTTTACCTCTTTTATGCTAATTCCTCTTATTTAGTACTCTAGAATTCCTGGATAATTATGTAACATTAGATTTATTGCACTGAGGACCTCGATGGTCCTGCAGCCCCAGACCCATGGCGTTCTCCTGTTTTCTACCACGGATGGATGTACACAGAATAGGATGACCAAGTTAAAAAAGTTGCCAGCACACTGGTACGCAAAGGCAGGCTAGGAGGGCTGACGGCATCCCGCACAACTTCTGAGCACCTTATCTATTGTGTTAAGAATGAGGAAAAGAATAAGCAATGGGTAGCAGTGCACCTGGGGAAGACGCATCATCTTGAGAGGCAGGAAAAATTAAAAACACTGAAATAGAAGACCGTGAAGAATTTAAATGATTGTTAAGAGAGCTATGGACATCAAGAGAAGGAGATGATTTGTGATTAAAGTAATACGGTAAGATTTAGTCAAACCTCAAATCTCAGGAGTTACACATTTATTTCAGAATAACATGATTTAAAACTAAATAAATGCTACCCTCAACTAATGGGTATTTTTTCCTTTTTAAAATCTCTATTGTTGAAAGTATTACAGATGTCCCCCTTTTTCCCCTACTGACCTCCCCGCCCCCTGCCTCCCCTCTTCCCCCCAGGCCTTCACTACACAATTGTGTCCATGGGTTAAATATATATACATATTTACAAATATATATATATGTATATATATGTATATGTATATGTATATATGTATATATATTAGTATAGGTTCTTTGGTTAATCTCTTCCTGCACCCACCTCCCCCATCCCTCTGAGTTTCATCAGTCTGTTCCATGCTTCTATGTCTCTGGATCTATTTTGTTGATCATTTTATTTTGTTCATTAGATTCCACATATGAGTGAGATCATGTGATACTTGTCTTTCTCTGACTGGCTTATTTCGCTTAGCATAAAAGGGTATGTTCTTAACCAAGAGCATAGTTCCCTCTGCCAATATGGTTTTCTAATCTGAAGATTTAAAATCTGTTTTCCATATTCCGGTTGTGAAAAGCTAGTCAAGAGTTGCCAAGGCAACAATGCAGCTCTTTACAAAAAATGAGAACAGCGAGCTCAGGACACCAAGCTTGTGGAAGCGTTGGCTATGCCACAGACAGAGTCCACAGGCCTTCTGAACTGGAGACAGCCAACAGGCATCCAATTCCACTTCCACATATAACTGTCCTCATGAGCTGGCACCAGAAAGACTTCGGGAGCTGGTGAAGGGTGAAAAGTCCTTCTATATCTACGTGCAAAGTCACAAATGGTAAAGTGCATTAGTCACTAAGCCTTCAGCAGCCTCATGCTGTAATTATTAATCCTGTAGTTATTAAGCTCTGCCTTCAAAACAGAAGTGGCACAAGCAACATGAAGAACCAAGAAAAGAAAATAACCAAGAAGCTTTAAAAAATCCCACTTAAAAGCCATCAGGAAGATTTTCTGAAGCAGCTAGATAAAATTCTGATAATGTGATTCAGGCATGTGAAATAACACATCCATGGGAAAGCTTTGTTATTCTTACGTTTGTTTTAATACTCCAAGTATGCTAAAATGATGACGTTCAGATACCCTATGCCCTCAATTAATTAAACTTTACCTTTGTATGTTGTAAATAGCAAAAACAGCCAGTTCCAAAAAAAGAAAAGTCCACGATAGTGCTCTCTCCTTATTTCCACACCTCATCACCATGTGTATAGATCTTCAGTACCCTCACTTCTCAGTAATTCCCCCCACATCCAACCCACCAAAGGATCTGATGAGGGATTTTTTAAACCATTATGGAGTTGACAATATTTCAGTGTTATCAAGCATGGCATGAATTGGTTTTTCTTTGGGACATTTGTATTTTGCCTTTTTAATAGCTACACACACACAAAATGCATCCCTTCCAATATGTAATTTGCAGCATCAGAAAACAACATGATCTGCTGGGGTCCGAGTCTGAATTTATCTTTTCAGGATAAACGGGAGCAGAGACTACTGACATGCCCTACGTCTCCCCAGACACCTACCTGTGCTGCTTGGAAGGTGAGCTGATCTTGGTGCCAAGGCATATTCCCGTCATCACTGCTTTTAAGGGGCCGGAGTCCCATCATCCCTGACAGACCAGTGCCTGCAGACACCCCCCCCTCAACCCTCCATGGGCATTCATCTCGCCCTACCCCTAAGTGTCCTTCCTTCTTTCTCCCCATAACCACTCCTCCTTCTGATGAAGAAAAACAAGCGGATGCATATTTAATACTGCACAGACTTCTGGCATTACTATAGGACTTTGTGATGTGTTTGTACTTTAATAAATTTCTGAAGTCCTAGAATCCGACTCTACCTTCCTGTCATTTTTGCCATTAATAATGATGCTTCTGTAAGTGAAAGTTATTGACTATAAATTCTCAGACTACTGTGTTTTTACAGAAAGAATTTTTTAATAAAAAGGTTTTAAAATTGCAAAAGCCTAACGTTTCAACAGATTTCTTTTTTTTGTACTCTGTGTTATGCTGAACAACACAAAATTGCCATTTTAGGTAAAGAATGGTCAAATATGGCAATTTCACATAGTTTAACTTAATACCTGACTCAATTTATGCCAATAATTTCAAGTGTCCAGATGAGCCGTTTGTGCAAGACAGATGACAACCAGTGAGCCTCTTCTTTCTGGGACAAGGCTTTTATGACTAGTGACCTAGATTTCACACCCAGTGAGGCCCAAACCCAGTCTATAAAATGGCATCCCTCAGTTTATCATGACAACCACTTCAGACTATGCACACCCATTAATCACACAACAGCACAGATGAAGAAATACAAGCTGATGAGCAAACTGTATATTTCTTGCATAAGGTTGCATCACCAATAAGCAAGGACCAAAGCTGAGAATAAAAGAAATAATAGAAGTCGAGATTTAATATCTCTCTCCTCTCTTAATTTTATTTTCAAAATCAATTTCATAGCCCATCCTTTTAGTGGGTTAGAGTGAATGGAAATCCTAGATTTAAATACTGAAATGAACCAAAAAGCAAATGCATTAAAGTGATGCTCTTGTGATCTTCCCCACAAGAGTGGCTGACTCCATTTGGCTTCACATCTGATCTGAAAGAATGGCTTCAATGGGAAAACAGCAGAATACTCATGTTATAAGTGCATACATTTTGTATATTATTTATCATCTGTATTCTCAACATTTAACTAAGTTCCTAGGAAAATTGGAAAATAACAACAATAACAAAAAAAAATCTTCTCTGTCCTGCTTCCTTACCCATGAGCTTCTAGTCCATAAGAGATGATTAGGATATATAAACAAAGAGCTGTATTGCAAGACACTGTGAATTTATAAACTACTGGCAGTAAGTATAACACATATGCAATAATGTATTTTAGTCTTTGGATTCAGTAATATGAAACAGTATTGCACCTAGTGTCTTTACATAACTTTTAAGCATTCTTGAATTCAAAACTTATATTCATCCATCTTACTGGCCCTATCCAATCTTCTAATGAATGAAGAAAAATGGGAAAGTTTCTTTCCAATAAGCATGGTTTGTTGCAAATTAGTACATAAGACTTAAAAATATGTACAACCTTTGCTCTACTAGTTCCCTTTCTTTGAGAGTTTGGGAAAAGGCATTTACACTTCTCTGTTTTCTGAGTTTTTTTATGTGAAAAATAGAGTATTCATTCTGATTACTCAGTTATATCAGTAGGGTGGTAAAGATATAAGATGAATAGTGTATTCAGCTCATTTCCAAATTATAATAGGCACTATCTCCATACAAGAAGTATATAATATAATACAGCAAAATTTAATGAAAATAAAATCATATATCTTAATCTGGTTACATAAACCCAAGAAATTTTTCTGAAAATCAAAAATTTTAAAGAGAAAATGTCAAATGATGTTTTCATTTAAAATATTCTCACATAACAGCAAAGGTAATAGATTACAGTAGCAAGTAAATTACTTCACATCTGTTTACTTGAAAGGAAGAAATGCCACTGAACAAAAATTGTGTGCATACATTTTCACATTTTGTTATGTAAAATTCATGGATCTTATGTTCTAGAATCAAAAATTCTGTTAAAGATTGAAAAAAGCCTTTTGAATAAATTCATACAAAGTATAACACTATTAGATTTAATGCTAAGAAGTATCCTGAATGCGATATCTGTTGAAGATTGTTTATTTATTTATTGTATATTTTTATTGATTTCAGAGAGAGGAAGGGAGAGGGAGAGATAAATAGAAACATCAATGATGAGAGAGAATCAGTGATCGGCTACCTCCTACACACCCCACACTGGGGTGAGCCTGCAACCCATGACCTCCTGGTTCATAGGATGATGCTCAACCACTGAGCTACACCAGGTGGGCTGTCTTCAACTTTTAAAAATATTTGAATTAAGGGAGACCAAGGAACTTTCTGTCAGTAAAACCATCACGCTTGAAAGTCAAAATTTTACAATAATTATCTCAATAAAGTTTTGCAAAGTTATTTCTATGCAACATATTCCAACTCTATACTGAGAGCATACCTTTCTCCTCAGGATTCAGTTACTTTTCAAAACTCTGAAATCTATGAGATGAGTGCTTCGCTGCAGAAGCGTGCTGGTCCCCATCCTTGCTTTAAGTCTAAGAACGGCATCAGACTCCACCCAGCTAGCATTCCACGGCATTTTACAGGGAGGCGGCATAAGTTGAAACCCAGCTCTACTACTGCAAGGCTGTTATTTAGCCTTTGAGCCTCAGCTTCCACATCTATAACAGGGGGATGGGGATGGTACAACCTACTTACCTCTCAGGTTATAACTAATGAAAATCTTTCCAGTTTTTAACACCTTACCATTTTTAATTTGTAAGATATAAAACCACTTCTCTTGACATGTGGATAGCTTGGAGAGAGCCTGTCTGTGCACACCAGGCAATCAGCATCTATGCGGGGCTGAGCTGGTAGAAGGGAGCGTGCTGAGGTGGTGCCTCTGTCTTGCAGTCTACCTCCAAACAGACTGTTACTCAGGCAACAGGAGAGGGAGACATGGGGATCTGCACAAGAAAGGCTGCACTCACTGGGTGTAATATGCAGTCTCTAATTAGAATTCTGACAGATTTAGTAACAGATTTGGTGGCAGCTGTAATATTTTTTATTGTAAAAGTTGACACAGTTTATTTATAGTGTCCTTGGGGTAAGGCAAATGATTTTCTGGGGAATAATCTCTGACTAAGCAGGGTAGAAATATTTGCACAGAAAATCCCATTGCTAAAAGTATCCTATAGTTGCACAACAGAATGACTGTATTTAATGCCACTGAACTACATACACTTGAAATGGTTAAGATGGGAAATGTTGTTATGTGTATTTTACCACAATTTAAAAAAATTCTTCAAGAGTCACTATCCTCTCTCCGGTAGTTTCATGGATACCAAGGGGCTACAACTAATTTAAAGAGTCCCTTTATTAGTGAGTCACGGTTAATGAGATAAAAGTTATATCAACAGGAGACAGAGAAAATATAAAAAACGGGTGAATCAAGAAATAAATTATTTTAGGAGTGGTCCTATGAAATAAAACATGAGATGATTGGCAGTTTCACACTGCTGAATCTGTGACAGAATATTTTCTCATGAGCTTCTGGATTCAGGAACATGGCATATAAGTAGTTCCAGATCAGGATCGCACTGGTGTACACTGAGACCATGATGCAAGATCACCTCATACACATTCCTGGTGACCTCATGCATACACACACATGGTCACCCCCCGCCCACAGACACAGACACACACACACACACACACACACACACACACACACACACACTAGCAGAGAGAAAGTATAACAGCTCATTGTATAAAGCTAACATCATCTCTAAAGCTTCACATACAGCAGCTTCAACTTGATAAAAACAAAGCTACTGGCCTAAGAAGAGTTCTGCTTGACTCTCTAAATTGCATTGACTCTCTTTTTATTTAACACTGTTGCTTATCCTCTGAACATGTAGAAAATTAAAGCTTCATCCAAAGATTGGAGAAAGACATTATGTAGGTCCACTACCTAACTTCCTACAGAAAAGTAGTTTCTAAGCTGTTTGCCAACAACTGTCTCTAAGAGGAGCTGATGAACTCTGAACCTCTCAGAAAAATGTACCCCAACAATTGGGTGGGACTGTTCCAATTCGGTCAGAGCCCATCTAAACTCATTCATGGGCTCCTGTCCTCCAGATCCTTGGTTTAAATCAGGGGTGGGGAACCATTTTTTGTGCCAAGGGCCATTTGGATATTTATAACGTCATTAAAGGACCATACAAAATTATCAACTTAAAAATTACCCTGCTATATTTGGTCAAACGTTTAATTAACTCACTCCTAATGCCTTGGCAGGGCCAGACCAAATGATTTCTCAGGCCTTATCCGGATGTTACCCACCCCTGGTTTAAATATATAGGCTTATTTTCATGGCCAGTGGGAATGAGTTTTAAAGTTTAAATGCTTCTTATGCTACAAATTATAAAGGGCATACCTTACATCCCCAAACTACTTCTTCTGTCACATGAACATACTAGACCCATCTTTGTCTATCCAAGAGGTAAGGCCAATAGGAAATTCATGAAAAAGTTGGCTTTTTTTCTCCTTTAAAGAAGAAGAGATGTACACGATGGGTTTCATGACCCAGGCCTTGGCAGGGCAGGGCACTGCTGCAGCTCACTCCTAGTCGAAGCTCTTAATTACCTATGATTGGAAGGGAAGCTGAGTTGTTGCAAAAGGAGACTCAATAAGTGTCCTATTATGTGTCCTTCATTCCATTATGTCATGCAATTAATGAAAGGGTAGGACAGGTTTTATGTCCAAACTATATGACGAGAACACTCAAACAAACAATGGGGGAAAATGTAAATATTTGTTAATGTCATGTTTCTCTGGGTTTCCTTTTCTTTTTGCCTGAGACTGCAGTTCCTCAAGACCTTAGCAATTTTCATATGTATTAGTAGTCTCCAACATATGAACACGACACTTAACTGGAATTTAGGAAATAGTTCCCCCATAGAAACTATAATATACATTATAGTCAATACATATATTGACTCAGCTCCTAAGCCCATTTGACCCACAATCCAATCCATAAGCTAAAGCTGAGGACTACCACCTTCAGTGATGCCACACGGCAATATTTCCATGGACCAGAGTTTCAACGTGAACTGCCAGGAACACATGCATCTGTGGTATGAGGACAGAGCGTCCCCTAATTCCAAAGCCACACTCATGGCTGTCAGAACCTCGGGGTAAAATGGAAGGGCCTGGTTTCTGGAAGGAAGGAATAGTGGAACCATAAAGGCTACACTTCTTGGCCAAAGAGCCCCTGGGTCATCTCCCAGGGCCAGCCCCTTTCTGGTCTTACAACCAATACCTGAACAGCCTCATCATCTCTAAAATATAATAATAATAGCTACTATTTACTTAGTGCCTAAAATTTCCATTAATAATACCATTTTCAAGCAAATTTAGTAAGTGCTGCTCTCCACCCCATTTTACAATTAAGAGATCATAGAGCATGCCAGATGACACTCAGTTAAGCTTGGAGCCAAAATTTAAATCCGGATCTCGCCGTTTTTCTCTCTAGTTCTGAAGCCTGAGTGATTCCATCAAATCAGTCATTGTTAAGTTGGATTAAATGAAAATATTAGAGGATGTAGTCCAAATCCTGACATGTGGAAGATACTAAATGTGTCCCCTTTTCCCTTTTCCTGGGAATTGGCTGGAGTGACTCCTCTCCATTGTACCAGTGATTTCTCCTCCTGGCTTCTTCCCTACCTTCATGCTCTGTACTAAGTACTTGGCAGAAGGACCCAGCTAGGTAATATAGCAAAATAAATATAATTTTTTTCCTCCTATATCTTTTCTCCTCTTTTTTCTATTCACTGAGATTGCACAGGGTGAGGGGTTTTGTCCTTTTCTTAGGTCATATGTCTCCATGTGGGAGTCTGTGCTGTGAGAATCTTTCCCTTTCCCCACGTGGGAGTCTGTACTTGTTCTTAAATAAATTTCCACCTTTGCTATACAAAAAAAAAAAAAAAAGACAAAATGGTATAAAAAAAGAATAAATGCTTTAGAACAGCCGGTGTATAGCTCAGTGGTTGAGCGTCGACCCAGGAAACAGGGGGTTGCTGGTTTGATTCCCAGTCAGGGCACATGCCCAGGTCGTGGGCTCAATCCCTGGTAGGGGTGTGTGCAGAAGGCAGCTGATCTATGATGTTCCTCTCTCATCAATGTTTCTATCTCTCTATCCCTGTCCATTCCTCTCTCAATAAAAATCAAAAAAAAATATTTTTTTAAAAAAGAATGCTTCAAATACTGTTTATATACAACTATGCTTGAGTATACATTGAATATGAATATATGAATGTGCTAGAATGTGGCCTCTATTTTGATCCAAGAACCTCATTTATTATATGTTAAAGAAAACGCATTCTAATAAAGATAAGAGATGTTTGAAATCATCTAGAATATCAAAGGTAATATTTTAATCGGCTTAGGAAAGATTTATTTTGCAACTTCTGGCAAATGTATATACTAATCTTTTCAGCAATTTATTTGCACAGCCCAGTTGAAAAACCTCGCTAAGTTGGCTGTAATGATGTAGGGAGGAATTTCTGAATTATATCTTCATAGGTGCCAAATATAAAATACAAACCTGGCATTTAGTACTTGCTTTAAAATGTAAATGCACATAGGTACACTTAGAAATATATTGGGAGGAAAAATAGACTGTGCATTTGCATATAAGCCTGACATATTTTCCCACCAGTATTCCACACACGTCCAATCACAGATGCTCTGAGGTCAGAGAACTCCAGCAGCTGCGGCTGACTGACAACACAGCGCCTGGTGAGCATGTCTAGGCTCCTCTGCAATGGACACATTCCTAGAAAAATACAATCTTCTAAAACTCAATCAGAAATACTCCCTGAATCTGCACTGGGCTTGGGACATGCTCTGACCATGTTCTGTACATGACAGAATGACCTTGTATGACCTTCAAAGCTAGACCAGAAGAAGCCTTGCTGGTCTGTTTTCACTCTCTCGGAATGCTTCCCTGAGATCACCTGTCCTAATAGGTCTAACGAGAGGCCACAGGGAGGACCCAGGTACCCTAGTAGGCAGTCACCACGAACTGACCAGCAATGAGTGAGGGCATCATGGACCAATGTGCCCAGCCGACACTCTAGTTCAGTGATGGCGAACCTTCTGAGCTCGGCGTGTTAGCATTTTGAAAAACCCTAACTTAACTCTGGTGCTGTGTCACATATAGAGATTTTTTGATATTTGCAACCATAGTAAAACAAAGACTTATATTTTTTATATTTATTTTATATATTTAAATGCCATTTAACAAAGAAAAATCAACCAAAAAAATGAGTTCGTGTGTCACCTCTGACACGCGTGTCATAGGTTCGCCATCGCTGCTCTAGTTCAAGGTAGCCCATGAGTGAGTCCAGGCCAAACTGGAAGAATAATCACAAAGTCAGACCACGGAATGGTTAGAAATAGTAAATTGCTGTTGGTTTAAACCATAGTTTTGGGTTGGTATGTTGCACAGCAATGGTTGACTCAGTAATACTTAATAGAATTTGAACATTGTGTTATGTTGTGTAGCTCTATTTCCTTTAGGCCTGACCTAATGTTTTCAGCCCTTCAGCTCTTTCCTCGGACATGAAATGTCAGCCTGACCCTTCTGCAATGATGCACTAGGAGGTACTGGAGACTTCCAGGTGTGGGATGTAACCCTCTGGGCTGGTTAAATGTCATACCTCCTGGAGGCTCAGAAATACACAGATGGCCTTTTGAGAGTCTCCCTGGACTCGCAATAAACTGGTTGAAAACTAATTATCTTACTTGTGCTTATTAATCTCTCCTAAATTTATGTACAGCACACATTTATATCAATATTTAATATTAGAAGTGTTGTAGGCCTTTATTTAGAAATTAGGTGATATTTTTATGACCAGAAACATGCTGTAGGAACTTAACTGTTGTTTATCACAATTAGCCTATGGTAAAATTGATTTCATTATATATCATTTCACTTAAACTCGTAATTTCCAAGAACCTATCAATGATATTAAGTGAGGACTTACTGTACTGACTACATAAGCCACTATCTTACCTAAAGAACCACAACCAGGATCTTGCCTAGAACTTAGGAGGAAGTGAATGAGATGCAGCTGAAAGACATGTAACAAAAAGGATCCAAAGAAAGGAGAAAAAAATAAAACCCCAACACCTATAATATAGGACAATGTAGCAAAATATTAAGAGTAATATTTAAGAGTGTGAACTTTAGAGTCACAGACTTGGATTCTAATTTAGACTCTAGCACTTCCTAAGCTGTATGATCCTGAACAAGTAATTTAACCTGAGTCTCAATTCAATCATCTGAAAAGAGGATTTTAATAGTTATCTCTAGTCATAGGATTACTGTGAAGATTAAAATAAAATTATCTATATAAAGCACCTGGTACAAAGTGCTCAAAAAATATGGTCAATTATTAAACAATTATCCTGATAAAAGTTCTAAATTCCACAAGTTTCACTGGCATCCCAGGCTGGGAAAACTGTTGCACATAATCTCCAAATTGTTTCTTCAAGTGGAATTTCCCTCCTCAATTCCTTCTTTATGGAACATACTGATAATATATTTTTTAATTTTTTATTAATTACATATTACAAATTTCTTTATTAATTACATATGTGTCCCTACATACTGATAATATTTGACGTGTTTCCCAGTTAATCCTTACATGTAAGTGCACTTGTATACAGAGGGAGGATTTGTTGAGCTGTTGCCTAGAGTTGCCTCAAGTATAGTAAAAGGCCTTTCACTAATCTTGAATCATTTTGGAACTAACTCTAAATAAATTAAATTCTCTCCAGGTTTTATATTAATGTGGGAGATACTATCATCCTCTAAGAACAGGAGTGCTAAAGTAGTCAAGTGTTGTACTGGTGGTTATACTACTAAGGGTTTCTAGCTGGCTCCCCAAGGGATTTGCATGGCTAGAAGGAGACTTCTGATTAAGCAGATTCTCACAAAGCAGGTGTTCCCAAATCTGCTATGATTTATAAGCAATCACATGCTCCAATCTTAAACGTTTTTCTACATTTTTGTTTTAAGAAGAGTATAAGATCATCTTTTATAAACCATAATCAAAACATTTTCTAGCACTGTCAGGGAACATAAGCTTAAAAATAATTTGGAGGAAAATGTTAGGTAGCATAATTACTAGTAGATTTTAAAGCAGAATATCTTTCCAAATCATTGGGAAGATGCACAGAAAAAAGACTGGAAGAAAATACACCCAAATGTCAACAGTACTTTCTCTCAATGATATAATCATTGTGATTTTTTAAGTCTTTTCTTAATAAAAATTTTGCATTTTACAGATTTGCTAAAAATAATCACACGCTACTTTTCCATTGAGTGGAGAAAAATAGAGAATATAATTTCCAAAGCAGAAGTGACAAAGTACAAATTTGTCCTTATTCATTTGCGTGTTGGAGTAGTTTAACATGTCTGACATTTCACTTAAGTCACACTAATGTAGTGCCAGAAGGAGAAGGACAGTGACAGTCACTGTGAGGCTTGGGCAATGGACCTCCTGAGGTGATCTCCTCACTGTAAATTCTGAAGGATGGTTAGAAGAGTTGGCTCCCCTTCCAGATCTTACCATATCACTGGAGTAGAACAAGGTGGAGTCTGACAGAGGTGTCTGAACACTGGGCCACCACTTACTGGTGTGTCGTGTTTGGCTCATTGTTTCACCCTGGAGCGTCAGTATTCTAACTGTGTAAAAGAGAGCTAAAAACCTTCCTTAAGAGAATTTTGTGCGAATTAAACGAGAACACATGGAAAAGTGTCCCTCGGGGCCTCTCACGTGGTAAATGCTCCATTCATAGTGCTGGCCCTCATTTCTCCTACTAACTGAGTGCTATAAAGCAAGGACCAGATAAGGCTAAAGTGTTTTCTTGGTGCATTTTTCACCAGCAGTCAAGTTAGGTTTGTAGACTTTGTTATATAGCAGGGGTTCAAGTGTGACACTCAGAAAAATTCAGAAGTATCAGGACTTGTCAGAGAATCTACCAGAGGCGAATTAAAAAGTGGCTCAGTGGTAGAGTGTCATCCTGTGCAACCAGAGGTCAATGGTTTGATTCCAGGTTAGGGCACATGCCCGGGTTGTTGGCTTGATCCCCAGTAGGGACATGCAGGAGGCAGCCAATTGATAGTTCTCATCCACATTTCTCTCTTTCTTCCTCTCCCTTTCTCTCTCTGAAAATAAATAAAAAAACATTTTTTTACAAATCTAACATCCATTTGCAACAGACAGCTCACAGCTTTGGTACCATGCGGTGGCAAACGAAGAATTTCCTAAATGGTGCTTTGCACACGTGCAAAAACAAACACTACAAAATTTCCTAAAGTGGTGCTCCATGTGCAGCTGACACATATGCCTCACACAGAATTATTCCCTGGTCAAATAAATCCAGAAAATTCCTTTTTTGGTGAGTCAGAATAACATATTAAATGCCCCTACAAGTCCTGCAGACAAGAAGTACATATCCTAAAGTGATCTGAATTAGAATCCCTCTTTTATTGAAACACCCATTAACATCCTGCAAAAAGGTGACCCCTGGAACACCAGTTTGGGAAACCCAACTTTACAGCATGCCTGGTGAAGCAGTGCATGGCAGAGCACCAGCAGGGAAGGTGCCTTATGGATGCAGGTGGCCTTGTTTGTGAGCACATCAGACACTCCCTGAAAAATGCTCCCAAATTTGGGAGGGATACTCTGTCAGGGCTAGAGGTCCTGAATCAGTAAGTTAGAACAATGACCAAGGTGGCTTTAAATGATAAGTATAATAATAATCCCTTATAATTTATATAGAGGACACAGATACTTTTGCATTTCCAGCAAAGAAACTTTCTTTTTCCAGGAAAATAAGGCACCCGTACATGTGTCGCGACATGTTGTTGAGCTGAGAGCACAACTGCAGCCTCCAGACGCGCAGTCTGCAAGTCTATGCTTCCTCTGGTTACTAAAACAGCACCCACAATAATAAAGGAAAACCCACAGTCAGGTATAGCGAACTCCCTACCTTTTAATTATTCATGCTAATGCTTTGCATGGGTAGACTTTATACTTTACAAATGCTAATCAGGCCCAAAGATTACATGAATAATGGAAAGCCACAGATAATGACCAGATCGGATTTTAACAATGTTTTCAATGCATGCTCTCCCTAGAAATCTTCCCAAACACTGCCTCTCCACTTGTAGTCTTCATCCCCTCCACTTGTAGTCTTCATCCTAAAAGAAACCTTAGTATAATTAGTTTTATCAAGAAGCCCCACCTAACTTTTATATCCTTTGCTTTTTCTCTGGAAACCCAACAGTAGTGTTACTAAATGACCAAAAGGAAGAAGCAATAAGAAGAGAAAACCCCAAATGCTCAGGCCCATGCTAGTAAACTAGATGCACTGTTCAAGAAGGGGAATGTGAACCCGCTCGAATGCCCCGGCGCCCTGGCAGTGGAGATAACTGCCCTCCCTCCGGTTCTGCACGGTGGAGGTACCATCTGTTTCTCTTCCCAGTGACTCAACATCCCTGCCAAGAACAATGAGCTTTAAACCAGATTGCTGATGCAGTAGTTTCCCTGCCCTCTTCCAAGGGGAAAAACACCCAAACAATGCTGGTGTTCCCATTATTTTAAAAAAATCTACTTTAGCCAGTGTCCAATTTTACTCATTAAACCAAGTGTCATTTCACACCAACCTAACTGGAAAAAATCTAAATCTTACTAAATCTGGTCTAAGATATGGGGAAAAGTGGACCCTCGTATAATATAAGGGGGACTAGGCTGATAAACTATTTTGGAAATTATCTTGAAAAATTAAAACAGAAAGTTGGATGACTCACACTTTCTGATTTCAAAACTTACTCCAGCACAAGCATAGGCATACAAATCAATGAAATAGACTTGTGAGAAACAAATCTATACATCTAAGATCAACGGATTTTTGAGAGGAATGTCTAACAGGGGTCCTCAAACTATGGCCAGCAGGCCACATGCGACCCACCGAAAACATTTGTTTTTTTACTTTAAAATAAGATATGTGCAGTGTGCATACGAATTTGTTCATAGTTTTTTTTAAAACTATAGTCTGGCACTCCAACGGTCTGAGGGACAGTGAACTGGCCCCCTGTTTAAAAAGTTTGAGGGCCCCTGAATTAAACTATGGTAAACTCACATTGCAGAATTCTGGACATCAGTTAAAACAAACTATATTGATCACTTTTGGTAGGTATTTATTTCAAAACTTAAGCGAGGAGAAAAGTACAAAATAGTAAATCAATACATTAATATGATATAATTTACCAGTAGGGACATACACAAATGATATTATTTATGGGATATTTATTTATTTATTTATTCATTTATTCATTTATTTATTTATTTATAGTAGAAGTTCAGGAACAGACAGGGAGAGTGCATGTTAATCTCCCTGAGAAGGAAAAAAGGAGGCAGGAACGGAAGGACACAAGACCATGGAAGGATACATAATAAACTATGACATCAGCTATAATATTTTACATTTCCCATAAATATTATATATATACACTAGGGGCCCGGTGCACGAAATTCGTGCACTGGGTGGGGGTGGGGGGAGTGTCCCTCAGCACAGCCTGCCCCCTCTCACATACTGGGAGCCCTCAGGCGTTGACCCCCATCACCCTCCAATCGCAGGATCAGCCCCTTGCCCAGGCAGGGGACCCTCATTTCCCCCCATCACTGGTTCTGCCCACAGCCCAGGCCTAATGCCTCTGGCCCAGGCATCAGGCCTGGGCCGGGGACCACCAGACCCCTCCGATTGCTGGCTCTGCCCCTTGCCCAGGCCTGATGCCTTGGCCAGAGGCGAAGACCCCCATCACCCTCCGATCGCCTGATCGGCCCCTTGCCAAGGCCTGCCGCCTCCGCC
>NW_006300032.1:3647259-3650231 GCF_000327345.1 Myotis davidii | reverse complement strand
CAGGGGGCTTCTTCCTGCTTTCCCTTTCGCCTCCCTGCATTGTGCCTACATATGCTAATTAACCGCCATCTTTTTGGCAGTTAACTGCCAATCTTAGTTGGCAGTTAATTTGCATATAGCCCTGATTAGCCAATGAAAAGGGTAGCATCGTACGCCAATTACCATTTTTCTCTTTTATTAGTGTAGATTTAATACCAAATATTTAAATATTTTTAAATGGTCTAGGTCCCAGGTATATGGATATTTATTATGTTAGCTTCTCTGCTTTTTTATGGTTTTTCTTAAAATAATGATTTTCAAAATATTATAAATTACAACTCCCTTTTAAAGGTAAAATGTTAATTTTTGTATATGGAGACAAACTGTAGTCTAGCTTCATTCTTTTGCATGTGGCTTTCCAATTTTCCAAGCACATTTATTAAAGAGGCTTTCTTTTCTCTAATGTATGTTTTTGGCTCCTTTGTTGAAAATTATTTGCCCATATACATGTGAGTTTAATTCTGGGCTCTCAATTTTATTTCACTGATCTGTGTTTTTCTAACATAGGGGTGCATATTTCTTCTGTGCATATGTTTTCAAATTTGGGGGGTACATCTACCCAAAAGTAATTTGAAAACATTTATTCACAAAGATACACGCACCCCTCTATTTATTCAACATTATTCACGGTAGCCAACACATGAAAACAACTGAAGTGTCCTTCAATAGATGACTGGATAAAGAAGACTTGGTAATATATATACAATGGAGTACTACTCATCCATAAGAAAAGATGAAATACAATCATTTGCGACAACATGGATCGATCTTGAGAACATCATGACTAAGTGAAATATGTCAGACAAAAAATGTCAAGAACCATGTGATTTCACTTGTATGTGGGATATAAAACTGAAAGAACAAATGAACAAACAAGAAAAACAAACAAACAAAAACTCATAAACACAGACAACAGTATAATAGTTACCAGAGGAAAGGGGAGAGGGAGGATGAAAAAGGATAAAGTAGGTCAAATATATGGTAATGGAAGAAGATTTGATTTTGGGTGGTGGGCACACAATGCAATACACAAATAATGTATCATAGAATTATACACCTAAAACCTACATAATTTTATTAACCAATGATACCACAATAAATTTAATAATAAAAAATAAAGGCCAAAATGAAGGATAAAACATCAGACTAAAAAAATTATATAACCTTACAATAATGTTTAAGGTGAAAATGAGTTGGGTTATCAAGCCATAAAGTAGTATCTGCCTGAATATTGCCTTAAGAACAATAATACATTATAATTTCAAACACACTTGAGTGTCTTCATTTTTGTGTGGCTGATATAAAAGTGCTGTTTGGCTCCCAATGTTATTATGAAAGTAACTGTCAAGGATAATGAGTTTCAATAAAAATATCTGCTATAGCCATACAATCACTAGACATCTGAGATTATTTTCATGTTATAAAAGTAAATGTAGATGAAACATCACCTTTATTTAATTGATCCTTATTGAGCAGGTACAACTTTCTTTTAACTTGTTTCAAGTGTTCTAAAATTTAGCAGTCTCAGCAGAAATGCTGTTTTTTTAAGAACTCTTATAATAAAGCCATCGAAATAAGAAAATTTTCCAAATAACCTTCACTACATTTACATGTTAGCTTGTGAGTGCCAAGTACAGTTACAGGACATTTCACATAGTTCCACCTAATGCTTCACAACCCTGTTGTTAATAGGTGTTGCTATTATCCCTGGCTTATAGATGAAGCAGTAGACACAGAATTATTTAGTGCCTTGCCCAAAGCATACAGTTAGGAGGTGGTAAAACGGGCTCCAGAATCCAAGTTATTAATTCCTCCACCACATTGCCTCCAGGAGACCATGACAATGCTGCTCAGATGCAAGTGGTCTCAATGCAACATTTACTTTGACATATAATCCTCGATTTTAAATTTCAGAGATACTTCTATTACGTTAAAACCCGACTTGCTCATTTTACCAGTCAGAAAGTTGGTTTTCACGAGTTGGACTACACTATCAAAGGCCTGTCACATCATTAGACATCCTGAAGTATTACTGTGATTCTAAGTGGGAGATCTTCATAAGCACCAGGAAAAGGAAATAGATTTTTCTCAATCTGTTAACGTATCAGAGATCAAGCATTCTGAATTTTGGCACCAATATATTCTGCCATCCTAATTGTTCTAAGCTATATATTGATCCAGTATATTTACTATGGCTTCACACAGGGATGCAGGCTCTTCGTCAATCACCATCTTAGAAGAATGAGCTCTAAGTGTCAGGGCCACAAGGGAGGAAGCAGATAAGGCTAAATGCTACAGGCTTGTCGGGGATGAACCATCAATCATAAACCAAGATGGCTTCTTTTTTTCCTTTCTGTTTTAACTTTCCCACTAAAACATCGCAGTAAAGTTTTAAGATAAAATATGCTAGAAGAAAATGGAAATAGCCACATATTCAGGGAAAAAAAAAATTCCTATTACCTAGATTCATTAAAGAGACCTTAATCTTGGAAGAACCAAATCTAGGACAAAGGGAATGACTAAGTGGGCCTCCACTGTAATGACTAAGAAAGGAATTCAGAAGAAAGGAATTCAAGAAACACCAGAGTCCTGAATCACAACTTTGCTTTTTAATGCATCACCTGACTGTAGTATGGTCTCATTCTTTAACCTTATTCTTTCAAAGTAGTAAGATATAGACCAGTAATGATATTAACTCACTCATGAAGCATCGACAGTAGTAATGATCCATAAGAAATGATCAAGACATTCTCAGATGTGGCCTGGAGCACTCAATTTACGTTTCTCTTACCTATAATGCTTCACCACAAATCATGTCACTATCCACATAACTGTAATCACCCTTTGGCACTGGGATTTAGGTAAATCCAATGTTGGTGCCAATAGTCACTTAAAATCTTACCCTCTTCCTTCTCCAAAATGTCATGGTGTCA
>NW_006300032.1:3640287-3647058 GCF_000327345.1 Myotis davidii | reverse complement strand
CCTTTCCTCTCTGTAAAAAATCAATAAAATATATTTAAAAAAATTTTTTTTGATATTTGCAACCATAGTAAAACAAAGACTTATATTTTTGATATTTATTTTATATATTTAAATGCCATTTAACAAAGAAAAATCAACCAAAAAAATGAGTTTGCGTGTCACCGGTTCGCCATCACTGACCTATAAGCTAAATTAATACATCCTCAATATTTATAGCAAAGTGTCAGAAAATGCTAGAAGAGTGAGGTAGAGTGAATGAGACATGGGGCGAACACCAGCTGCAATGTGATCTGACTAAAACAACTGGCCAGCAGCAGCAAGTAAGGGTTTGTCTGGGGGCCGGAGAACAAGACAGTGGAACAGACGCAAGTACGCTTACAATAGCACATTGCAGCCCTAAAGAAGAAAGAAGAGGTCATGTGGGAATACTCAGAGCCTGCAAGGAAGGCCCAGGCATCATTCCAAGTGCATTGTTGAAATGGCCATCCATGAGTTCCAGGCTTGAAAAGAAAGGACAAGTGAGTTGGAAGGATACTAATACCACTGAGAACACAGAGGGTTCACTAGCCTAGGGTTCATACAGAGCATGAAGGGTTCGGGAGCTGTGAGACCATGGTGCAGGTAGGAGGCTGAGTTCACATATCTGGCAATACCTAGCACATTGTCAACATGAGGTGGACACAAAAATCAGTGTTGGCTTCATCTGAAGTTTGTAGGTGCCTCGGGGGATTTTGGAGTTCATGATAATGTAGGTGGAGTGGTGGTAACAAGTCCCAACAGAGACCTACACTGCTGGCTGGCTGACTAAATGAAGTTGAAATGAGGCCATGTAGCACCAAAGTAAATGTCAATGTCACTGCAACTTGTGGCAGTGGAGTAAAGATGATTTTGAAGTCACATGGATTGTGAGAAAATGTTGTAAAGCTGACTGATGATCGGAAGTCTTGACCCAAGTGGCCAATTTGGAGCTCCATTCATAACGAATGCTAATGCTAATGTAATAGTATTCTAAACTACAAGATGGACAAAGGGGTGCTATAATGAACACCACCAAGTAAGAATTAGGAAGAGGACTCACAACTGCAGCGTCAGAAGAATCAGGTAACAAACATAAAAAGGAAA
Source organism: Myotis davidii (assembly GCF_000327345.1). Lineage (NCBI taxonomy): Eukaryota > Metazoa > Chordata > Mammalia > Chiroptera > Vespertilionidae > Myotis > Myotis davidii. The sequence continues at coordinate 3,645,936 of NW_006300032.1, read as the reverse complement.
TGTGATTCCTGAAAGAAGCCAAAGGGGGCCCAGAATGCTGAGGTTTTGAATCCTAGAGTCTCTGCATCTTTCCACACTATTGGCTGAAAGGTCTGCACCAGGAACTGTCTATCTAAAAAGAACCTGTTTTTCTGGGCCTTGAAAAAAGGCTGATGCAGAGACAGTATTATAAAAGAGGCATGAAAGGAAAGTTCTGCAGGTGGCTTAATGAGATGCACGGGAATGGGTGGGGAACTGAGGAAACCTGACTAGGAATACATGGACTGCCAAGTTCACAGCAGCTCCGTTCTTGCTCCCAGATGTTTCCTAGTCCACAAAGGACCGGGTGGAGTGGGAGACACTCGTCAAAGAGCTCTGGGACCCAGAGTTTCAGTCAGCGAGGATTTGTCTCTCATAAAAATTCCCACTGGCTTACAACTTATGCTTTATAGTCATGATAGTGAATTTCAGTTGTTCAAAAGGGAGGTAAATGCTTATAATGCGTGGCCATAATGAGTATATACCAAAAACACAAAATAAACATTTCATAATGAGCTCCAGCAGTTCAAAGAAAGATGGTAGAAAGTGCTTCTGCAATGGTCTGGCCTGGAATTTGGTCAAAGTAAGCCACTGAAGAATTCCAGACATAACATCCTAGCAGAAAACTATCAACGTGCCATCTCTGCATGAACGCTGTGGGCAAAGTCTTTGAAACAAAAGTCGTTGTCCCATCACCAGGCAGGATGATGACTGATCTGGTATCTTCAGGTCTTTCCCAGATTCAGACCAAAGTCCTGAACCCTAGAATGTTCTAAGGCCTGAACAGCTTTGTTCTCTCATTTTCTTGGGCTGGCAGTGCCAGTGAGTCATCTCTTGTCAGTCAAGTAACAACATTTAGGAAGCCTTCACTATGTATTATGGGCTAGGGACACAGGAGAAGGAAATAGTCACACTGCCCTCTCAGAACTTAGTCTAGTTGGGAGGACAGACATACAACTACTCAAACAAATGCTTAATCTACAGTTTGGTTGGAGCAAGAAAAGACAAGTTCATAACCCTAGGAGAGCCTAGAAGATGGGACCTAGCCTGACCTGGGACAGTCAGGTCAGGAAATGACACTTAAAGGGAAGGACAAGTAAAGCTGACCAGGCACGGTGATGCGCAGGGAGAAGCTGAGTGCTCACTAGGTAGAAGGAGGAGCCCTGCCTCAGATACAAGGGTGCACTCGCACCTGCACCTGTGCTTTACAGCAGCAGCCTGTGTCATCCACTAAGGCGCTTCCACCAACTGTGCCCTGACTGGTGAAAGAAAAGAGACTACAGAAACAAAACAGGGAAAAAAGTAGAACAGGAAGTTCTGGTGCTAAAAATAGCTGGCAGCCCCAAATGTGAGCGCCTACAACCTGAGTCACTGGTGAAACCTGCCCACAAGCCTAGGTCATTTCCATCAAGCAGTTTAAACACACACACACACACACACACACACACACACACAGGCAAAAAACAACACAAAAAGTACAAAACTTAAAGTAAAAAATATTGCCCTAGCCAGTTTGATCAGTGTATAGAGCATCAGCCTGCAGACTGAAGGGTCCCAGGTTCAATTCCGGCCAAGGGCACATGCCTGAGTTGCAACCTTGATCCCCTGGCAGGGTATGCAGGAAGCAGTTGATCAATGATTCTCTCTCACTGATGTTTCGATCTCTCCCTCTCCCTTCCTCTCTGAAATCAATAAAAATATATTTTTTAAAAAAAGTAAAAAATATTCCTTTTGCTTGGTTTCAGACAGCTGAGGACCATGGCTATTTTCCTTAAGTCAGACCAGGCAGCCAACATTAATCTCAAGAAATACAAGGCCCACTCCTTTAATCGCATTTAAAATAAAAAGTGAGGTGATCTGACATAGGGTAATTTATTTCCTTCACTTCACATGACTAAACTACAGGGGATAGCAATGAGTATCTACCTGTCATCTAGTACAGCTGACCTGCATGAATGAACACAGGACAAGGATCCAATCACATAGGCCCCCTGTCGGGAAGGGACTACACAGGCCTAAGAGATCAGGAAACCTTCTTTTTAATTTTCACTCACAAGCAAGTTAAGGTAAAAGGTAGGAGCTCAGACCATAGAAGGTATCTCCACAGAAAAGAGACTGATTAAGAGGCTGGAACAGACAAAAAGAATATGTCGGCAGAAGTGATCAGAAAATGCAGGACATCGGATTACAAAGTACCATTTTAAAAACTATCATTGAATGAGCCCCCATTATTTCCCAGAATGTGCTATTATATATTATCTTTAATCCTCACCACCACCTGTGAGCGTGATTTTATTCATCTCATTTGACAGCTGAAAACCTGAGGCTCGGAAAGGTCCAACAACAGGAACATGCCTATTTCCACAGGCAGTGCTTTTTCTGTCACATCAAACAGTCTCTCACCCCGACCTCAGTCTGAATTTCTAATAAACATTGGCAAATCTCAACTGTGGCCACTCACTACTACTTAACCTCATTAAACTTTCCCCATCATATGAACTGGCATCCCTGACAGTGGCAGGTCCTGAATTTCTATAAGCCTATAGTAAAGGGGGTCAGAGGCAACGGTTTGTAAGGAGGAAACATCTCTTGAAGCTGCTCTTTTACAGTGGGGCCTTGACTTACGAGTGTCCCGACTAATGAGTTTTCGAGATACGAGCCATCTCTCGGCCGATTTTTTGCTTTGAGTTGTGAGCTAAAATTCGGGTTACGAGCCAGCTTCAGATACCCCACCGCTAGTCGGCACAGCGAACGTCACAGTGAGTGCCACAACATCAGCCCAGCATTATGTGTCTCACTCGTTCACTTTTTGATTTGACATATGAGTAATTTGAGTTACGAGCTCCATCACGAAACGAATTAAACTCGTAAGTCAAGGCCCCACTGTACTTACATTGTATGCTTACCTTGTTTTAAAAGGGGCCTGCAGAGATCCTAACACTTCACCCCTCCTCCAAGTCACCCCTTGACAAATGCACTTGATTCCTGACCTTGAAAGTAATCCTATGAGTGTAGATGTGGCAGCCTCCATACTGTTACTCCCATTGACGATTTTAGGATGACAGGTTCCACTGACTATCTTGCTACTATTTTATTAGGTCAGCACCTTAATTTAAGGATGAATCTAGCCCTGAGAGCCATATATATATTCAAGATCAAAACTGTGAAAAGAATTTTCCTTGGTTTATACTTCTAGGCTCCATTCTCATTTCACACTCCACCTCCACAATGGACCTGGCATGGTAAATTCTTTGGAATCTAGACAGAATCTATTAGAATTCTCTCACTAACAAAATCATTGCTGGGAAGACAGCCTAAAAATAGAGCTTTCATTATACAGTCAGCAAAAATATTCAGTGGTGTTCTGCTAAGTATTTCAAACAGTGTCCATGTCCATCTGTGATATGCTCTGGGCCTTTGCATCTGGAGCTGAGCTATAATGGGGTGTGTCTTGCCTTTTGAATTTGGCAAGTCTAGGACATAAACCTCACACAGAGAGTGTCCAACACAACCTGGGCTTCTTTTAAATGCCTTGAAGATCTGAGAATTAAGATGGACTCTCTCAATAAAATTACCTTTGTTGCTATAAAGGTATTAGTTTCTGCAAAAGACAATATCGAGGCACTGAAAAATCACCTGTACAATCTTAGGTAACAATGAATTAAATTTGAAGTTGCTCCTGGAGACACGCTGATATTAGTGGAAATGGATACTCCATTTAACCTTCCAAAAAAATAATGCCTAAGATTTATCGGCTGGGAGATTCTCACCAAATACTTGTGTTTAGTTCCTATGGTTGGAACAATCAGTTGTGTTTAGCCCCATCAATTACAGCTCTTAAAATAGCACAAAATTTTTAAGCCTTTTAGTTTTACCTAGCAAGCAAATTCCATTATATATGGAACCTCAGGATCCAGTCACATAGGCCCCCTGTCGGGAAGGGACATTGGTTATGTACAGGTTAAATCCTCTTCTTCTTGGACACGGTGATATGTACGGTAATTTCCACTTCTTAATACAGAATGCCTGGAAGACAGTTATACTCACTCAACAGATATTTATAGAGAATCCACTGAGTACCAGCCATAAATTAGATATTATGATCCATGTTCTTGACATCCCCTATTTTCACATAAATTCTTTGAACAAAATATTATATATAGAGTCTCTTTAGCAAATACAAGTTATACCAATCAATTTGAGCTTAAGATTTCTTTCTCATAATAGGGATCTTGGATATTACTGTTTTTCTAAACTATACTTTTGCCTCATTAGCTGTAAAGTTCTAGTGCTAAAACCTTTTGCCTAGGACTAAAATGGCACAAACAAGGACAGTGGGAACAGACAACAGCCCGTCTTGCAGGACAAAAGAGGAAAAGAAGCAAGGAAGTGTGTGATAATAATTCTAGAATGGCATTCACACTTCTTGACACAACACTCTTCTTTGAAAAGCAAAAGATTCATGATTTACAAAGAGGACATTTCAGTTGCTAGATCATCACCTATCCAATAGGAACATAAATGGTAAATGGTAGATTATATTTCATTCGGAAACCTTAACTGGCAGAAATTCTACCTTTGCAGCGGACACGCCAAAATAAGAGAAGCCACTGCAGGCTCCATAAATACACATTTTAACAAAAAGGGAGGGGTGGGGGAGGAGAACAGTTTCTCAGGAGTACTGTGTCCTGATTTCAAGGAGAAATTTTATTCCTTTACAATCCAACCAGCAGTTAGCTAGCAAAAGGGGCAGAAGGCATTAACTTAGATATTAATAGTCAATTGATAACACCTTTTAAACATACACCTTCATTTTCCACCCAAAGGAAAGGATAAATAGTATGATGGAAGACACAGAACACAGTAGAATCCCTGGTATACTATTAGATAAGTGCAGTGCGGCAGAGAGTAATACGATTAATGTGTCAGACACATCCAAACATAGTACTGTCTCCTTCAGAGTAGCTACCTTGGGAGGACCCATCTATTATTATCAACATTGCTTATAATTTCTATGTGAGAAAGACCTTCAGAGTCTGTGAAAATTACGTTTGAATGTTAAATTTACCTATATTCAATAATGTCCCATGCACTCTACCAGGTACTTAGAAAGAGTACTCGAACAGTCCTGGCCTATAAGAGACTTAGTCTAGAGAAGGAGCGAATGTGTGCATAGACAAGTTCATTACACTATCAGCCCTTCCCTGACTTCATTTCTATTCTCGCATTCTTTGTACATATTTGTCCTCCTCCACTAGGCAGTTGAACATTCTGAGAGCAGAAACCATGCCAATTATCTCTGCATCGCTGCCACATGCCCCGGCAGAGTCATCAGCACAGAGTGAGCATTTAACAGATGTGGGTTAGGGAGGAAAAACGTCTTGTTACTTAATCATCACACTGTACTCAGCAAAATTCACCATAAGACAGGTGTGTCTCCAAACGCATCCAAGGGTATTTCGGCACTGCAGTACCTAGTCTCTCCTAAGCTGGTCCGAAGGTCAGCATTACTCGGAGGCTTGGGTTCTGAGGCATAAGATCCACAGCATAAGCCCAACTCACTCTCCATTGCTCTCTAAATGTCGTAGTCAGTAATAGCAAGGCAGGTAAAACATTTAAATTTCTATACAT
>NW_006300032.1:3634193-3639188 GCF_000327345.1 Myotis davidii | reverse complement strand
TACCACACAGAGGAAAATTTGATATCTCTGTGTGACAGAACAATTTGAATGCAAGCTAAAATTTAATCAGCGCATAGAAACAACAAAGCATATGTATTCACTTAAGAGAACAGCTTATATATTTTCAGGGAAGGGGACTGCAAGGATACTGGAAAACTTAACATGCAAGACTTAGAGCCCTTCTTCAAAAATGCATGATGTTGCCACCTCTGACATTTACAGCCTTGGTGGTGCACAGCCTGGATGGGTCTGAGGCGAAGCCCAAGAGGATGCAGTACCCACGCCTTGAGAAGCAGGCAAGCTGCCGCTGCATTTCATCATTATGGAAACAAACACACAAAATAGCACAAGAAGCAGGCCTCTCCTTCCTGTTCAGGAGCAAAGTTACCATCAGCAGTGATCAAACCTCATGGTCCCCTCCCTGTTCCCTGGCTTTGCCCCCTACAGTAGCGCTCCTTGTTTGTTTTCCTTCTCTTCGAGCTCTTGGCATTTCAGGCTAGAAAAGGAAATAACAGCGTGACCTTCTGCCCATGGAAAGGCTGCAGTCCTAGGTCACTTGATCTACCTCATCCCTTTCAAGGGAAAACTCACCTCATTTAACAAAAGTCACCTGATGTGCCCAAGGAAGGTGGGGAGAGGTTCATTTCAAACTTGATAACTCCTATCTCCTCCCCCTGAGGAGGACAGAGTCCCTGGTAACTGTTTAAGTGATCATGTGCAAATGAAAGCTCTCTGCCAGGAAAGTAGCTCCTGTCAAAAGGCAGCTGATCTGAAACCTACCAAATCTGCTAAAATCTCTTCCCCATTTCAAGGTACACAGCCCTGGAGGAAGGCTATGCACAATAACACCATCAAAGTGTGCCAGGAGGTCACAAGCACACACTCCACACAGCATGCACCACCAACACAGTTTGTAAAATGTGCTATCGGCAGCGTGGGAAATGGGCTGGCTCCCACCAAAGGGCAGAGCTAATGCATACCTTTCGGTCTTCTGGAATTTCCATTCTTTTGCTGTTCATCTTCCTCATTAATGGTGAATAAACCAAGGGGAATTGGCCTTGCATTGGTCTTCTTCAGCCTCTCTTGCCGGAAAGCTGTAGCTGATCCAGGCATACCGCTGCTACTTGTTTTTTAATTATTATTGTATTAAAAATATATGCTTATGTAATTGCAGCTCCCAGGAAGCTGCTAGTTTCTAAGCTGCCCGATCATTTGAGCACTTGTAATAGATCTCCTATGGGTAAACAGTGTGCAGACAGCTGACAGATACTACCAGCCAGTTGGCAACTGAGGCCCTGCAGTTCCCCCTCACCTAGCTGCAACCCCCCCTAAGAGCCCCCTCCCACTGACTCCCCACAGGCACATGTGCTAGCTCTGGCTCTCTCTTACACACACACACACACACACACACACACACACACACACACACACACACCTCACAAAACATCCACACACACACACACACACACACACACACACACACACACACACACACCTTCCAGAAAAGCCCTATGAAAGGCACGCAGGTTCAGATGCCTCCGTCCACTGCCGAACCTGTTCACTCAGATCCCCGGTTCTCCTTCCTGCGGCAGCACCCTTGCCCAATCTTCTTCCTGACAACGCACGAGAAAATATCCAGCACACAGCACGGAGGGGAAAGCAGGATCCACTGCCATTAGCAGTTGCCCTGACAACCCTGACATGTCCTAATCAAGGAGGGCTGGGAGCGGCTCCATGTCCTCGGAGAGAAGAGAAGCCGCAGCCTCCAGGATGCCGGTCCTGGGAACTCACCAGCAGAGGGTTAGAGTGAGGCGAGGCAGCTCCCTCTTCCCCCGAGCAGCAGCAGCCGCCTGGGAGGAGGAATGCAGTTCTGCTTGCACAATCAGCAGCAGAGAGAAAAGGGCTCAAGGCAGGAGGCCTTTTCTTCTTCTGGGGGCCAGATTCTTCTCTGGCAACAATGTTTGCCTGTCCCTGGAGGGATGAAGGCAGCTGGTACCCCCACAGCTCACTTCACACCAGGTAACACATCCCAACTGTCCCGACATTCTTACAACTCCAGTGTCTGTATAAACACAAGCCTGGCCACACCTGAGACCCTCTAGTGAAGGCAGGAAGGAGGAGAACCGTACCTATTCTCAAATCACAATTTAGAATACACTTTCTACAAGGCGAGTAGATACAAATGAGACTACAACCTTCCAAAGGGAGAAACAACTGCCTGGATTCTCCAGCAAATAGAGTCACTACCAGCAGAGCCATTCGCAACACTTGACCCAATTCCAGTCCCATTTTGGACTGTTTTCTCCAAAGCACACAATCATGTGATTATTGTTTTCTTCTGAAATAAAAGCTTTCTGATTTTAAAACTCTTCGGTCCTAGGCTGCTTAAAATTTATGCTTGTATGAAAGAGGTTAAATTTACAATAAATGACATTAGAAGATGCCAACTGCCAAATTCAGAAAATACTTTTTTTTCTTTTCTTTTCTTTTGCTTTTCACTAAAATTCAAGTCCGCTTAGAAAGTCCAAATCCTCTCGCCCTACACCACTCTTATACTTTTTCTCAATAGTTAAACCTCCAGATCCAGAAGGGGACCTCAGGGCTCTAGGGCAAGTGAAATATCCTCTCTAAATCCTTTGTGAACAACTCACTTTCCTGTTGGGTCCCTTGGTTTTCTCTGTGATGTCGGGGTGATGATATCATTTACCTTATCGGATTAAGAGCAAGGACTAAATTAGTGTAGTACTAGCAATAAGAAGTACTTAATAAATATCACTTGCTGCTGAAACCGGTTTGGCTCAGTGGATAGAGCGTCGGCCTGCAGACTGAAAGGTCCCAGGTTCGATTCCAGTCAAGGGCATGTGCCTGGGTTGCGGGCACATCCCCAGTGGGGGGCGTGCAAGGAGGCAGCTGATCGATGTTTCGCTCTCATCGATGTTTCTAACTCTCTATCTCTCTCCCTTCCTCTCTGTAAAAAATCAATAAAATATATTTTTTAAAAAAATAAAATAAATAAATATCACTTGCTTTTATGATATTTTATAATAAATTTGTTGTAAACTAGTCCACTTTGGGTGCAATTATTTTCAAGGTGTTTCCAGTTCATCTATCAACTCCTTCTAGGAATACCTCTATTTTTTATCTACTTATATTGCCAGCCTCAGTGCTACAAAAGTATTAGATCAGTGGTCGGCAAACTCATTACTCAACAGAGCCAAATATCAACAGTACAACGATTGAAATTTCTTTTGAGAGCCAAATTTTTTAAACTTAAACTATATAGGTAAGTACATTGTTATTAACTTAATTAGGGTACTCCTAAGGCTTAGGAAGAGCCACACCCAAGGGGCCAAAGAGCCACATGTGGCTCGCAAGCTGCAGTTTGCCAACCACAGTACTAGATGGTTAGCAAATCCATGCTTGAAAAAAAAAATTATTTCCCTTCAAAGACGGGCGTTTAATTAAGTTAACACGTGTTTAACTCTGGGGCTTGGAGAAATGCAGGACATTTCAGACATGGAATTTATTTAAAATCACGTTAATGCATGAGGTAGAGATTTGTGATAGAATAAATGGAGTTTTAGAGCTGAATGGGTGTGAGAAAGCTCCTGAATCAGTGTCATTTTACATGTGAGAAAACTGAGGCCCATGGAGCAAAATTCCCTTCCCGGATCCATGATAGCTGGCAGGAGGTCTGCAATGAAAATGTAGGTCTCTGTCTTCTTAGTCCAGGGCTTCTCCTTAGCACAGACATGTGGCCTACATAGTTTAGATTCCTAGATCCGAGGGCAAGATGTGGAGAGGGAAGGAGAGGGAGGACCTATGTCTCAGTGTTCCAGATCTCGTTGTTTAAGAAATGAAAAATGGCTACAAATTGGTTAAATAATTCCATAATTCTGTTTGATAAACTCATCCTTTTTTCTAAATTAAACATGATATTTTAAAGGTTACTATTTTTCTTTAATTAGATGATCAATAAACATAGGCCAATATTATTTTCATATCCACTTTGGTTTCTTTCTTCTAATTCCAGAGAATCAGGTGAGGATTTACACTAGCAACACACACACACACACACACACACACACACACACGTATGTAGAAGCTAAACTGCCTTTTAGCAAATGGGCCTAGGTTTAACCTAGACTCAAAAGTAGCCACCATTGCCCAGCCGGCATAGCTCAGTATTTGAGTGTCAACCTATGAACCACGAGGTAACAGTTCAATTCCCGGTGTGGGACTTGCAAGAGGCAGCCAATCAATGACTCTCTCATCACTGATGTTTCTATCTCTTTTTCCCTCTCCCTTCCTCTCTGAAATCATTAAAAATATATTTTTAAAAAGTAGCCACCATCATACAAGCCATGAAGTAGTGTGGGGCCAAATAAAGGAATGTAATAATGGCCCATCATCTGGGAATGTGCTCAACTTTATGTCAGATGCTGTGCTAGGTGCATTGGATATGTCATCTTTGTCAGTTACAGTAGCCCTGCAGATCAGGAAACTGAGGCTTAAAGGGGTTAAAGCCACAGTTATGTCACTGAGTCAGTATTAAACCCAGGCCCATCTTCTCTGAAGCGGAGGTGCTTTCATCCTGCAGCCCTGTGAATTCCGACTCCGGCGCCGGCTGGCAGAGTCCCAGTCACAGCTGTGACCAGTCACTGGGAAGCAAACAGTCCAAGATCAAATAACCATAATAAAGGAAGGATTTTCCCCCTTACCCATGAAGTACACATTTTTCACCTCATTTAACACAAACACATTTGAGATTAGTTTCATAAATACTCAAACCCAGTCTTTAATGGATATAGGAGTTAACTCTTAGTTAATTGCAGGAACACTGTGGGTTTGACCTGGTGGGGGCATGGAGCTACAGTCTTCTCCCGTTTATACTCTGATCCAAAACAAAAGCATATATGGAAAGGGGGACAGTAAGTTAAATTTAAGTGTCCCCACAAGTAAAAGCTATACTCCTCTAAATTCTTTCACTCTTTC
>NW_006300032.1:3629616-3634170 GCF_000327345.1 Myotis davidii | reverse complement strand
TTCCCAACACTAATAAGCATTTTCAGTTTGATGTGGTACAACCGGCCTTGCGTGTCACCTGCAGAATCAGAACCTTAATTCAGTTCCCGTAGGAACTGGTGTCTGCAGACTCCCAAGAGTCAGCTGGGTTTTGCAATTGTTTTGTTTACATTGTTAAAATAAGAAATGATGTATTAATGAAGACTTTGTACAAACTTGAGCAAAACGAGACACTGCTTAGTGCAGAAGGGTAGATTTTACAACTAGATTGGCTTCATACTGGGAAAAAAATGTTTGCCGTATCATCATGAAATGTACTCACAATTACGGGTGAAATGGTACTACTTTTCACCACTGTGAATGAGACAGGCCAGCAGGCCTTGAACAACTGCTGTTCCCACCTCAGCCCACCCCACCCTCAGCCCCAGCCCTAGCCCCACTCCCTTGTACACAATGATTTGTGTCTGTCCATCCACCCTGGCTACCTGATACCTCTGGCCTAGTTCCAACCCCTGAGGTGGGTGAATATGGAGCAGAGTCAAACTTGCTGATGTGCAGGGGACATCAGCTCATGACTGGGGTCTGGCTGTCACAATGTTATATAAATGACTAAATGCATGTAGGCACATGCATGCGTGCACACACATACCTTCAGGCTCTGCTCACATTTATGCTTCCTAAGCCCTTATGTTCTGACGATAAAATTGGAAAACAGCATAGCTCATGAGTGAATCCAAAAATATCCTCTTGCAAAGAGAAATCTGCTTAGCCAGTGAGAAGCATACCCCGGTTTTCCCTTCTAAACGCCTAGTGAGCTGTACAGAAACATAACTGAAATGGGAAAGAGCCTGATTTGTACTCATTGAGGACCATAGTTGAAAACAGAAATTATTACTGCTGCATCCAATGGCCAGGCACTGGTAAATTAAATTTCTAGATACATGTAAGTTAATGCCTTCTCAGCAGAACTCAGAAATGCCAAAATGAATCTGCACATTTCTACATTAGAGGAGTTGATTAATAAGTCTTCAAATCTACTGGATTTCAGGAATCTTTTAAATACTAATGCATCTCTCTAAACTGCAATTTACTTCTAGCAAGAGTTTTTTAAATCCACATTTTAAAGCAACTTAAAAACACACACCCCGTTATGGTTTGAAAATGACAAAGCCAGTGCAGGTTGACGTGGAACCAAACAACCCCTGGGGCCCAATTCTTGAAGTTAAAGGGTTTCCTAGAACGGTACTACTTCCCGATGGCTTCTGTGCCATCTTCAAGCACATGCAGAGCTGCCAGCAGGCTGCTGGACAAAGAAATCCTGCCCCAAGAAAGACTGGCCCTTTGAAAGGAAAAGAAAAAGGCAGGTTTGCTTTGGTCTCCATTTTACCACCTTGCGTTAACAGGCACATAAGGAAAACAGTAAATACTACTGTAGCAGTGACATGCCAGCAACGAAGAGGTGCTAGTCCCTGCCGCGCCTTTTGTTCCATTTCTATAAATCGTTGGTGAACAATGTGCTCTGCGGCAGAATCCATTTTCCCATGTCTGCTCCACCACCAACAAATGTTAACCCCAAGGGTTCATTTATCTCAACGTCAGGTGTGGATACTAAGCTTTCTTTAAAACCCTTTCCTAAATGTTAGGCATCACTAGCTAAGTTGCATATACTATAAAGTGCCACATTCAAGTTTAACCCAGGAACAGACATTAGAATGCCTGTAGGCCCTCCTGTTCGTTATTCTCACTGATAATAGTTTATTCATGTACATTACATGAACTCTTGAACTTGACAAAAGTCAAAATGTGCCCCATAAGTCCTCTCCTGTAATAGTGACACCCTTATTAGGTTAGATATCCAATTCTACAGATTCAAAATGAGGCAAAGAAATTAATTGCTGGGTTCAACGGACTCATCAAACAGATATCCCAGGACTGTGTTCTAAAAGTGATCTAATTCATCATTGGTCTGTAAGCAGCCCCATGCTGTTTTATTTTTGAGCCATCCTATTAGAAAAATTAAAAAACAAAACAAAACAAAAAAACCTAAGAAACAGTGGTTCCTTGTCTTGCTTTAGGAGTCGCAAAATCATGTTAAGGATGCAAAATGACGGGCTTTGGGGATGACATGAGAGGGGAGGCAGCAGCCAAATGATATAATGTTCACCCACTAAACAAAGCAAGGGGAGCCACTCAGGGGTGTTGATGACTGAAAGTGTGGACCAAACAGGCCAGTCTGGCAGCTGGAAAGGATGGGCTGGAGGAAGAAGTAGTGACTTGAGAGAAAAACCAGTTACGTAACTACGTTGTCCAGGTGGGGAAAGGGGATCTCAAGTGATGGCCAAGGGGCTAGATGGCAAAGACAAGAGTACAAGAATCCCTCACGTTTTTTAACAGGCACCCCCAGGCAGCGTGGAAGGCTTATTTCAGGGGGTGATCATGGATACCAAGTTCCTGCAACAGTTCAGGTGAAAGCTGGAGAAAGGGGCAAGGGAAAGGAAAGATGATGAATAAGAACATTTATTACAGATTAAGAGAACACGGCCTTATGTTTGTAGATTAAACAAAGCTGAGAGATGCCTAGCATCAGGTCCAAAATGATCTCAACAGATCAAAATAATGGGCTACAGCTAAAAAGATTAATTTAGTGATACATACGAACACCTCTTTTATAAAATATATTTTTATTGATTTCAGAGAGGAGTGGAAAGGGAGAGAGAGGGATAGAAACATCAGTAATGAGAAAGGATCATCGATCGGTTGCTTCCTGTCCGCCCCCTACTGGGGATCGAGCCTGCAACCCAGGTATGTACCCTGACAGTGATCTCCTGGTTCAGAGGTCAACACTCAACCACTGAACCACGCCGGCTGGGCTAAAAACCATTTTTTACATTAAAAAGTACAACTGCACAGGTACAGCATGAAGACCTCCCCAACCTTCAGCAGGTACAGGAAAGAGGGTCTTTGGACAGCAAGCTCACTACACTTGGCCACCGTGATGAGGCAGTAAAAATCCTAACAGTATCATGGGCGCTATCAGCAGACACCCAGAATGCTGAATGAAGGGAACAGCCTTCTGTAGTTTCTGGTCCTCAGATCACATGGTCTGAGCTAGAGACTTCAAGTGGAATGATGAATTAGAACACATTCAGAAGAGAGCAAGCTAGGACTGATCACAGGGTCATTTGAAAGAAGAGACATTTTCCTCTGGAGAAATACGACAAGACTCTGAAGGTATGAAATAACCGAATTAACGGTTAATGTGTGGAAGGATTTCTACTCTTTGTGTCGTTCTGGGACTGACAATTGGAAGTTAGCACATAACAAGCTGCGCTTTCCATCACTGAAGACAGCTGTGCACATACACCCATCTGGGATGAAGTGTTGCGTTCATGCATTGTCGACAGGCTGGGTTTTTAAATCTCCAGAGGCTCTTCTGATCCTGTGATTCCATGACCTGATGGAAATGGGAACTGGAGCTATATGTCCAGGGGAAAACAGTCAGGCAGAGAGGAAAAGCCCAGGAGAGATCAGACAGCCCTCCCTCCTGCTGTCACTGTCCCTCTGCACTTAGACCTCCCATGGCTACATTTGAAAGCAGTTCCATTGTATTGTTTTACTCATTCAACTGATGCCCCCCAGAGGTTTCAGGCTTACAGCTAAACAACAATGGAAGCCTCACTGGGTGTTCTGGTTAGAGGGGGGCCACGCTGTGACTCCTGCACCTGCGGCTTGCAGACTTCCTCACTCTCTCACCTTCCTGCCACTTAAGGAAAACCAACCATGTGGAAAACTCTAGGAAGGGAGGTAAAGATGAGTAAGATATACAGGTTTTCCCTCAATGACACAACTTTGAATGGATGGACCACTAAGGCTATGTGACTTGAGAGATGACATCTAAAGGTCTGTGTGAGAAAAGCAATACTGAAGAATGGCAAACCAATTCAGTTTATTACTTTATGTCACAATAAGGAGAATGACAGCCGGGGGGTCTTTAGGCCAGTAAAGAACTGGACAGGTGAAGAACAATACGGCTTAGAATGTATTGAGACATTTCCCTAATCCTGTCCTTAGATACTTTGCTGCTCTTCCCAATTCTTTCTCCTAAAACTCTCTGAAATTAAAACTGACATCAATAAAAAAAAATTTTTCAGTTCAGGAAGGTTTAATATCCTTTGTTTTGGCCTTAAAATTAGATTAAATTATTTTAAAATTTTCTCTTAAAAATAACTAAGATGTCTTTGCATAATTTTGGGGGTAAATCCTTGATTTTCTGAGGGTCAATATTTCAGTCACGGTTCTCCTACAGTTTTTTTGGTTCTGTTTCTCTGGAGAAAAGTATAATATATAGATATAGATATATAGATATAGATATATAGATATAGATATAGATATAGATTTATATTAAGAAATAATGGTTATTACAACTGTGGAGGCTGGCAAGCGCAAAATTTGAAGGGAAGGCCAGCAGGCTGAAGACTCAGGTAGGATTTCTATGTTACAGCCTTGAGGAAAAAGGCCTTTTCTGGGACTTTTTTTGTGTTTTTTTTTTCTCTGAAGGCTTCAGCTGGCTGGCTG
>NW_006300032.1:3621707-3629549 GCF_000327345.1 Myotis davidii | reverse complement strand
CATTGATTGGCTGCCTCCTGCATGCCCCACACTGGGGATCGAGCCTGCAACCTAGGCATGTGCCCTGACTGGAAATTGAACCATGACCTTCTAGTTCATAGGCTGATGCTCAACCACTGAGCCACACCAACCAGGCCCAAGTATGGCTTTCTTTGAGAGGCAGCACTGCACCGTATGGAGTAGAGTTTACAAACTGTGGTCCTCAGACCAGTGGCATCAGCATTACCTGGGAACTTGTAAGAAATGCAAATTTCAAGCCACACCCAGACTAAATAGAAACTTCGGGGCTGGGGCCCAGCCATCTCTGTTTTTACAAGTCCTCCAATTGATTCCGTTTCACCCTAACTAACACTTGAGAACCATTGATGAAGAGAAACAAAAAACCCCTTGATTTAACCAAATCTGTTTTCACATAATATATAGATATAGATATATAGATATAGATATATAGATATAGATATAGATATAGATTTATATTAAGAAATAATGGTTATTACAACTGTGGAGGCTGGCAAGCGCAAAATTTGAAGGGAAGGCCAGCAGGCTGAAGACTCAGGTAGGATTTCTATGTTACAGCCTTGAGGAAAAAGGCCTTTTCTGGGACTTTTTTTGTGTTTTTTTTTTCTCTGAAGGCTTCAGCTGATTGGATGGAATCTCAATATTATTAAGGATAATCCCCTTTACGTAAGGTCAACTGACTATAAATGTTAATCTTATCTGCAAAATGCCTTCACAGCAACATCTAGATTAGTGTTTGAGTAAAAAACCAGACACTGTGGCCTAGTCAAGTTGACATCAAATAAACCATACGGTCAGTGACCCAAGAGAGATTAAGATGCTCTATTCCCATACTAAAATCAACAAGCTGCAAATAAAAGCATGCCATTCCAAAATCTAAGGTCTACGTGTCAATGATCATATTCTCTACTAAAAACTATTTTCTCAAATCATTGCCCAATATTGCAATGCTCTATTAAAATAATATTCATAAACTGGGGTCAGGGCATCGCAGAATGGACCCATTAACACCTCGCTCTGTTTTCATTAATGACATCTTACTGAGACTCCAATACAGGTCAGCTTCAAAGCATTACCAAATAAATCCTTTTATCACTATATAAACCAAGCAGTCTGGTTGTCTCACATTAAATGATTTAGAAAGTACAGTAATGAGGACTTAAAAAAATAAAAAAACCCTTCCTTGTTGTCATAGAAGAAAACTAGAGTATGTAGGCATGCGGGTGAGGGTGAAATAACATGTTTTTCATAAGAAAATAAAGTGTGTATGAAGGTTTGAGTTACAAAACTTTATATATGGTAGTTATTGATTCATTTGATAACTGAAGTCAATGCTGACAAAAAAACTTATATACAGTTCTCCAAAATAGTTCTGAAGTCAACATAGAGGAAAGAAATATCTCATTGAAATGCCAAATTATATAACCATAGTGGGTAAGTTTGAGGCTTGGTCATTTTCATTCTGTTAAAGGCCCACACTGAAAAGGATTAGCATATCCACTGTAATTGTCATCAACCAACCAGAACACCCAAAGCCTTAAGCTAAATTATACAGATAAGAGACAAATATACTTAGGATTAAATAGCAAGCCCAGAAGCTTTTGAAATTTTCAACTGCTAAGCCAAAAAGATTCCTAATGCATCAATAATTGCTTTCAAATAAGATATGAAGCATTAATTTCCAAGAACTAGATATACAATATGTTTATCTTGTTTTAGTCTTGCCTAACCTCAAGCCATTGAGATTTTAGGGGGCTTTATATGGAAACTAGATGCCCGTTGCAGGAAGATTCCTGCAAGAATAAGAGACTAGAGGCCCATTGCAGGAAGATTCCTGCAAAAATAGGGCTTCCTAGGGTCTATTCCTGCAAGAATAGGGCTTCCGGAGAACAGAGCAAAGCAGAGAAGGGAGTGAAGCCCACCTAGGCGGGCTTCGCTCCCATCTCCACTGCCTCACTCCCTCCCTTCCCTGCTTAGCCCTCGGCACCCTCCCTTCTCTTCCACCTGGGCTTTCTCCCTTCTCCGTTGTTTTGCTCCTTCACCAGGTCACGGATCTGGGGCCCGCCCTTGGTCCTGTGGGCAGCCTCACGTGCTGCCGGCCCCCGCTTTCAAATAAGATATGAAGCATTAATTTCCAAGAACTAGATATACAATATGTTTATCTTGTTTTAGTCTTGCCTAACCTCAAGCCATTGAGATTTTAGGGGGCTTTATATGGAAACTAGATGCCCGTTGCAGGAAGATTCCTGCAAGAATAAGGCTTCCTCCGGCCTATTCCTGCAAGAATAGGGCTTCCGGAGAACAGAGCAAAGCAGAGAAGGGAGTGAAGCCCACCTAGGCGGGCTTCGCTCCCATCTCCACTGCCTCACTCCCTCCCTTCCCTGCTTAGCCCTCGGCACCCTCCCTTCTCTTCCACCTGGGCTTTCTCCCTTCTCCGTTGTTTTGCTCCTTCACCAGGTCACGGATCTGGGGCCTGCCCGGGTCCTGCGGGCAGCCTCACGTGCTGCTGGCCCTGCCTGCAGTATGCAAATTAGCCACCATCTTTGTTGGTGGTTAATTTGCATATCGAGCTGATTAGCCAATGGAAGGCATAGCGAAGGTACAGTCAATTACTATGTTTGTCTATTATTAGATAGGATAACATCTCATAAGGATGAACAGGTTGATAAGCACACTCGGACTACCCAACCAATGATTCTCTCTCATCATTGATGTTTCTATCTCTCTCTCCCTCTCCCTTCCTCTCTGAAATCAATAACAATATATACATTTTTTAAATATTTCTTTAAAAAAATCAAAATCATAATAAAAATTTCTCCCTCTCAATTTTTTATTTTGTTTTTTGTTTTTTTTGCTGGAGACAGTACTACCTGGTTGCTATATCCACATCGGCATGCGGGAAGTGACTTGTCCTAAAACAAGCAGCACCTATGTCCCTGTGGAGCCCAGGTACAGGCTTCATCCAGCTCACTGGAAAAAGACCTGTTCTTGTTCTCGGTTTACCAACAAAAAGAGGGAGGTTTACATAACCAAAAGAAGTGTTTTAAATAAACTGAAAATTATTTTATGAACATGTTTCCCAACCGGTTCATCCATAATAGAAAACAACAATATATTTTGTAAAGCAAAAAGTCATTGTACACTTCACAACGGTTGGGATTGCCCAGTTCAGGTGTCTGAACTCCACCCACCTGGTTTCTTCTAGTGTTAAGTGTACAATATATAATAATACTATCTTATTTTTAATAATACATTATTTTTACTGAAAAATTATATAAATTTAAATGTTTCAAGGGTGTCTGAAGGCTTGTGAACCAGTCACCAGATTCAGAATAGCCTTTTGCTCCTCCTCCTGACATCCTGGGCTCCTACCTTCTCTCTTCCAAAATCTTGAAGGCTTACACTCTCTCGAGGGTGCCTCCCTGAATCCTCCAATGCTGTCACAATGAAGTGTGGCTCTAATCATAGAAATGGTTTAAATTTCTGTTGCACAAGTTGGTTGATGATTGGGACCATTTTTTCTCCATGATTTTCTTTCGAAGAGTAGCCGGCCAATGCCAATGTTGGACCTGATCAGTTTGTAAATAAATGGAATGACACTCTCAAATTTGACTACTTTAGTTACAGCGGGACCACCAGACTCAATCAGAAATGCCAAACTGGAGTTGTTCCTGTGAGGTTTCACTGGATTATAAGACCATGTGATTTTTCTATTCAAAAGCAATATGCCCTCCCATAGCTCTCCTAGACTAAAAATAGTTCCACTACCCATTTCTCAATTTATTTCAATGCTCTTTTTTTCTACTGTAGAGCCATCTCTTCTACTTCTATTTTAGCTCCTGACACTGGGAGTTATGCAAAATCACTTTACAAAGTATATACTAGTAGACATACCTTTCTACATATATAAGAGCATTTTCACAGAGAAGATAAGAGGTAGAAAGCCACTGTTGCAAAATAAATTTCTGGGTTTCTTCTAGTGTCAATATATAATAATATTACTTTGTTCTTAAAAATAAAACTTTATTGAAGAATTATATAATTTTAATATTTTAAGGATGGCTTAAGGTACATTTGATTAATCAATTAACACAGTGTCTACTATATAAGGAAAATCAGAGGGCGTTACTCAGAGCATCTAAATCCACAACCCACCCAAGGAAGTGATATATTTTAAGATTTAATGTTATTGAACTTTTAAAAATTTAAAAATCTAAATTAAAAATTGAACTGGACATTATTTTCTTAGGGAGAAAAGTCTCTCACCCACCACATGCCCACACACATGATAGGCCTTGTAAATGAGCCCCTGCAATTTGAGAAATCTCTTCTAAAATTGGTGACTAACAAATAAGATGGCTTACTGATATTTTCTTTTTCGTTTATGTACTTTGAAGAAACCCCAACTGCTTGCTTCTCATGAAAGTCGTGCAGACGCAAGCTGTATACACTTCCTCTATTTTCCTTGTACAGAAACATATTCAATGAAGTGATAGTGACTGGTTTAAAGTCAAAATAGGTCTGGGACGTCCATCTTTGTGGTTTAAAGGGAATGAAAGTATACCCTAATGATTTAAAGTGTGATAATTCCATAGCAATAATATTTTAGGACGCAACTTAAAATTTGGAAGTATGATAGAGTAGTACAAAACAAAAAACATGTGAGCACCATAGAAATCCAAGAAAAGTAAGTCAACACAGTTTGGCATGGGTTTCCAACTCAGTCACAACACAATCTAAGCCCTTCCCAGGGAGCATGTAACAACCTTCTGCTGGAACACCAGTACATTTTGACAGGTGAAAAGCAAGATGTAACGGTAAGAGCTAGCCACAAAACAATGGGAAAAAGTCATCTGGGCACCTCAACGAAGCATTACTAGCTATGGGACCTGAATTTCAAAAGGGACAAGTTTAACACTAACTTGTAGCCTGAACCTCTTACAACTTTTATTTGCAGATATTCATAGACCCTTAGAGCTAAGTGAGGCCTTAAATTTGGAAAATTTCTTAATTTGGAAAAATGCAGTGAAATGTCATTACCAAGATCATAAAGAAAACCCATGTTTTTCTACCACACAGCTTGCTAAAATGAGAAAAAGCCCAATTCCAGGTACTAAGTCATTTCTCCAAAGGAAAAGCAACAAAATGCACAGATTACAGGTATTAACTATTACCTGTGCATGAATATTTTTAGTCTCATGAATTAGTCAAAAGCAGCTTTGAATTTGGTCTCAATCAGCAGCCTTTATAAAAATTATGTTATCGAATCAGCTCTGCACACTCCCTTTCCACTGTTACTGGGCACGAACATAAAATTAAATATACAAAGCTTGGGCAGAGGCAGTTTTGTGAATATCAATCAATGGAACTATTCAAAATAATAACGTGAAAAGGACTTGACGTCCTCTAGTGGTGAAATGGAAACTTATTTCCAAGACGATTATTTTTTTCAGTTCTCACTTATTACCTCTGGCTATAGAAAAATATATGTGAAAGAACTATTCATCCTCAAGAAAAAAAAATTCACCACAAGGCAAGTTATTTGACTACCTTTGAGGAGGAGATAAATATATGCTGAAGGACATATGGTTTTTAAAATGTTAGATTTATATAGTACCTTTCAATATTCTTAACAAATATCTTGTCTTACAGGCAGTATAACACTAATGTTCAACCCGTCTTTGATACACACACATACATATGTATGTAATTATGAACACATTATGGGTGTTATTTTAATAATTATCTGAGATTCTAATATAAATTGCTCTGCAATTAAACCACAGTCTTTGCACAGGGACACTAAAACTAAGACATTTAGGAATGGACTCTACTTGATAAGAACTAGATCTAAAAAGGGAATAAAATAGATCCCTCAACAAATGTTGCCTCCCTGGAAAAAAACTACCTCTCTACAAACCCGTGATTGTTTAAAAAAAAGAAAAAGACTTGCAGCATTTGGATGTGTATGTGAAATATGTCCATAAGAATAAAGTACTACATTGAAGTCCTATGTGTACAGGTCACATGTTTTAAATATATGGAAAACTGAAGTTGTTAAAATCCAGGCAATCTGCACTTATTTGATCAAAATATTGCTATCCGGATTTAAAAAATATATATTTTCTCCTTTGTTCTTTCTTTGGCCCCTGCTCACACAGGTGCTTCTGAACACTAAAAAATATTAATAGCAATCAAGGGCTAGGGGGGAAAAAAACACCACAAAAAGATGTGGGCCAGAAATAAGTTTTAGGTAAATTATAAAGAACAGTTATTCAAAAGGCCATGTAAAAACTGTCCCTTGGAACTTGAAGTGTCTAGGCAAAAATACGAAACAACTGTTTCCTGTGAAGAAGATGGCAGCCAATTAAATTCCCATTTTCATAAAAGAAACTATTTCACTGACAGCCACATGGTTGATCTGTATGTCAATGGTTAGAAACCTTGGTTCATTAGTCAACCTGCCCAGGCACTGAATAGGCTAGTTTGCAAATCACACAAATATGAACAAGTTGTTCATGGGCAGGTTCTAAAAAAGTATTTTGGTTTTTGTTTGTTTAGCACAAATTGGCGTGTATTCACTACCTTGAACAATTTTGCTTCAGAAGCACCATTTACATTCACAGCGAGGGCGCTGCCCTCCTGTTGCCCTCACTTGGGTGAGGCGAACCCAGGGCACCCAGTTCATCAAGTTCTCTAAAGCAATTACAAAAGCATCTCGCCTAGCCACCCTTTCCCCACCCCAAGCCAAAATAGTGATCTACAAATCTTTCAAACCACTCTCCTGGAAATAGCATGACCTCAACGTAAACAAGTTCAAGACACCTTGTCGGACTAAACCGCGGGTGTTCTGGCTGGCGGGATGAAGTCATGAGACGTTAGGAGTCCCAACTCTTCCAAACAGAGCAGATACTATTATAGCTTTTCTGGACCTTTCACATTAAAATAAGCACGCCATCTAAATCAATAATACCTTTCGGTAGGGTGGGGTGGGGGTGAGTCTCACATTTAGGAAACAGTTGTTTCCGATTATGTATGTATGTAAAGCGACAAATGCGTTGCAATCTGAATTTCTTTTAAAAATAAGAAACTGCCTCGCCGCCCCCATTTCAAGTGTAGGAAGGTACCAGAGTTTAGCGGCCAAGAACAGAATAAAAGAAGAGGGGACTAGGAAAGAGGGGCGGGTGTGCAAGGAGGTGTCTCCAAAACAACCTATCAGGAGCGCAAAACCCGTCCACCTATAGGATGTGGGGTGCGGGGGAGACGCGAGCGCCGTCCCGAGTGTGCTGTGGGGGTTGGGGGCGGTCCCCAACACAGAGCCCTCGGGGCTGAACCACCCTCCTCACCCAGGGTTGGTGTACGGACTTGGAACACGAGCTCAGAGGACCCTTTCAAGTCCTGAGCACGTCGAGCCCCCACTCACTGGTCCCCACCATCCAGCCAGCAGCCCCTGCCCTCCCGCGCCCGCGACCTCAGTCTTTCTGGGACGCTGGTCGGAACTGCGGACCCCAGGCGGGGGACGGGCACGGCTCACCGCATGTCCCCCGCGCCCTTCAGCACCACCATCGACCTCAGCGCACACAGCCCCGAGGAGCTGAGTGTGACCCCGGCACCGGGGGAGGGCGGCGGGGAGGGGTGCCCAGGAACGGAGGATCCTGCCCCTCGCACCTGGCCCAGGGCTTTCCGGCGGGTTGTTTGGTTTGGGGTATACGATTTCCCCATTCAACTCGGCAGGTGGGAGGGGAGCAGCCACCGTTTCTCCATTTCCTCCTCCCGCCCGCGCTCCCTGGCGCGTTTCCACCTGTTGTTCGCGGTGAACAGTGA